>NC_132904.1:108871447-109030072 GCF_047675955.1 Chlorocebus sabaeus
TTCTTGATTCTTTCCTTTCTCTAACTCCTACCTTTCTAATCCAACAGCAAATTCTGTCAATTATACCTCCAAAATAGATTCTGCATTCATTTCCCATTTTCTACTGCCTTCACCAATCCACACTGCCATCACTTTCCAACAGAATGATTGAAATACTCTTCTAACTAGGCTTCCTGTTTCAACTTTACCCCTTGTACTCCCCAAACAGCAATACAAATGACCTTCCTAAAATATCTGTTAGATCATGCCACCTACCTGTATAAAATCCTTTAATGCAGTGTGAGTAAACCCAGCTCTTTCCCCTGCCTAACACAATACTATACCATCTGTCCTTACTTTCACCCCTTTAAGAATGGGATTCCCAATTCTGTTTGTTCCAGTGAATCTGACTTTATTTAAATACTCTATAGATTCTTCGTTCTCTGGGTGTGGCCCACTGTTCCAGATGGTCAGCCTGAAATGATCTTCCATGATTTCTTTCCAGTGAGAGCTTCTCACAGAGGCCTTCTTTAACTATAGTATCTAAAGAACATACCCTCTTTCCTTCCATTATCTACTTTAGTCTTTTATTTCTTTGTTTCATTAGCATAATGCAGAAGGGTATTTTTGGTCGGTTGTTTTCTATAATTTTTACTAGAATTTACATTCTATGAGGACAGGAGTCATGTCTTCTATGTTTTCATTGTGCCCCTATGCCTGGGATAATACCTAACTTTCAGGAATGTAATTGTAGAATGTATGGATGAATAAATAGTGTATGTTAAATAAAGATATAACACCCAGCCCGTTCAATAGACTTAATGGATCTTAGTTTACCTTCTCCTCAGTTCATGTGTACCTCCTCCTTTCTGGGATATAACAGGGTAACCCATTATGAAACTAAACATATTAAACAAACTATTTCTGTACAAGATGAGCGACCAGTTAAGGTTCTTATTTTCTAGGATTGGTCTTGCCTTTCTTCAAATCCAACAGTCACTGTAGAGTAGGCAACAGGGTTTAATAAAGAAAAAAGGGCTATGAAGAGAGGAGCCCAGGAATGAATCCCTGCAGTCCTACTCTTGAGCTGTGAAACCTTGGGCAAGACATAGTCCTCTCTGATCATTCGGTTTTTTTTTTTTTTTTTCATTTGTAAAATGCAGAGAGTGATATCTCTTTTGTCTACTTCAAAGGGTTATAGTGGCAACTAGGTGGGATAATGTAAGTAAAAGACCTTGTCAATTGTAAAGTGTTGAACTAATGATTTCTAAGAGTTTCACCAAACTCTTTTTGTCAGGAAGTCAACTATGACTTTCAGATCCCTCCAAGGAATGATTTAAAGGTGCCTTTCTATAGTGCTTGACCTCTGCTAGGCTAGGGCTAGCTTAAGTCCTGTGAGCTCTTCCCACCCCACCTCCGGTTCCTACTTGTACCTTTCCCATAGAGAACATGTCTGTTGCTCTTTCTCCATAAGACACAGTTCTGTCTGGTGGGACAGATAGCACGTGGGGCTCACCAGTCATTGCTGCAGAACCAATAGATGATATTTCCTGTTTGGGTCGGTCAAGGCTGATGGTCTGGAGCAGACAGCCAAACCTGCTGTTCAGCATGCCCCTGCCACCCACAGTCCCTGCTGGAGGGGAACTGGAGCTGTGAAAACATAGCTCCCACTTCCACCAGTCTTGCCCTTTGTGATAGCTGAACAGGCACTCCAGCTGGCTTGGCTACTACCAATCTTAGCTTCCACAAGAAGAGAGTCTTTCGGTTCTTACGGAGCCCACTGCTCAGGAGTGAGCTGGGTCACGATGCCGTACAAAGCAGTTTCTCCAGTTACCCAGCTTGGGAGTGTTTGGCCCCAGGGTGCATTCTGGTGATCCCCTCTCACCTGTAGGTTTTCAGACAGCTTCATGGCCATGGGTGTCCCCCAGCCTTCCCCAGGCCTCAGGGCTTGGCTTATGTCATCTATCTGCTTTCAGTCCCACCCTGTCCTTCTCTCTCCTCTCTTGTCTTTCTCTGTCTTAACCTTCTGTCACCCCGACAGTGGGGATTGTTAATGGTTCCTCTTGTTCACGAGTCTCCGCATTCTGTGTGATAGACGACTGCAGTGGCTGCTCAGTGTGGGTGTTGAGTGCCGGGAAGGTTGTGTCTCCCAGGTGGGGCAAGAGCTCTTTGCCCCCCACACTGTGATTCAGTCATGCCCCTATATTCTCTCAGCTGAAGGCTCTTCTGCATTGCCCAAGAGATCAATTTCATATTCCTTATCCAAGCACTCAAGGCTTCCTTCCTAATGTGGTTCTAAGTGTTCTCCCTAGGCTTTCTTTCTCTCATGCCGCAAGTCCCTGCTGGGGCCTCTCTGCTCTACTCTGCTCACTAGATACATTTTCTTTCCCTGCCTCAGTCTTCCCACGCTCCAAGGCTTACTCAAAAGTTTCTTCATTAATTTGACCCATGGCGCTCTCTCTTCGCTCTCAAGGCTAAGCATCTCTCATCTGCGCAGCACAGAGTAGCATCTTCTTTGCTGTTTTGCTTCATTATCCTTGTGTTCCTTGTGTATTATGTTTTTTTCATTCCTATTAGATTTTAGGCTCCTTAAGGTTGGGATGGTATCTTTGCTTAGTGGTCAGGAGCATATTTTGAGACCAAGATAAATTTGAGTGCAAATTGCATCTCTTCCTCTTATCAGTTATGTCATCGTTAGCAAGTTACTTAGCTTCTCTGGGCCTCTGTTTCTTTATAAAATGGAGATGATAATAGACTTTACCTTTTAAGGTTAAAAAAATGAGAAAGGAAGAGGTTATGTATATAATGTATTTAGCACAATACCTGGCATATAATAAGTGTTCAATAAATGATACTAATAATAGTTATTTTTAAAAAGTCTCTTTATCCCACAGCACCCATCCCAGAGCCAAGTGTATAGCTGATGCTCATCCAACAATTGTGGATTATCTAGCAATCTATATAGATTAATTTATACCAAGGGTTAAGAAGGAAGGAGCAGAACCATGAACAGGCTTGCCCAGGGTGCCATACAGTGTAGCTGGTGTCAGTGCCCAGGTCTAAGAGTGCTCATGAGCTGTGGAATGGGTCAGTTATGCCTGGAGGAGGGTCTGGCATCTGCTTCAGGCCTTTGCTATCCTAGTTCCTGGTACTACGAGGACTATATGCAACTGTATCTCTGCATCCATTAATTGTAGCCATTTTACACCTACACAAGATGATCCCCTAAGACACCAAATTATGCCATCCCCTTGTCTTAAAAATGATCACAAGCCTGGGCACAGTGGCTCACACCTGTAATCCCAGCACTTTGGGAGGCCAAGGTGGGTGGATTACCTGAGGTCAGGAGTTTGAGATCAGCCTGGCCAACATGTTGAAACCCTGTTTCTACTAAAAATACAAAAAATTAGCTGGGCATGGTGGCAGGTGCCTGTAATCCCGGCCACTTGGGAGGCTGAGGCAGAAGAATCACTTGAACCCGGGAGGCGGAGGTAGCAGTGAGCCGAGATCGCGCCATTGCACTCCAGCCTGGGCAACAAGAGTGAAACTCCATCTCAAAACAAACAAAATGACCACAGCACGAGGCCTCGAGATGATGGAGAGCTGACCATTTTCTCACCTCATGTGCACCGTCTATCTCTGTGGGTGTCCTCAAAGCTCCCAGGACCGTGCCATGCTAGTAGCAGCTTCAGTCGCTCTGGGCCCAGCTCTAGAGGTGCCCTCAGGTCAGAGTACTGCAGACAGAACTCCGAAAACTTTGCAAAAGCAGCAGGGAAGAGGGGACGGGCAGCTTCTGGGAGAGAGGGAGTTGGAGCCTGACAAATGGAGATACCTTGTGTGAGATCAGCAAAAGAGGAGACACAGACACTTGACCTGGTTTGGAATTATTGCAAATCCATCAGGCTCTGTGCAAATTGAGACCATAATTCAGATTGTTCATATCATCACCAGCATCCCCATTTCCATTAAGCCCTGCCGTTCGTCTCTCCTGGGCCTGGCTCTGTCCAGCAGCTAATTGAAGGGGTCAAGCTAGCACTAAATCAACAAGCCAGTCTGGAGAGGTCAGCCCCCACCCCAGTCCTTCCAACTCAGAGGCTGTGGTTAACCTTGAACGGAATCTTATCTCCTCCTCAGCCTCAGAAGCAGCTTCAGTGGAAAGATGCTTGTTAACAGGGTGTGGTGAAAAGGGTACTGGACTAGAGGCCAGAAGAAGTGGGTTTGAACCCCAACTCTGCATCTCACTAGCTCTGTGACCTTGAGCAAGTTATAGAAACTGTTGAAACCTTGGGTTTCTCATCTGTAAAACGAGAAAGATAAAAGGCATACCTGCTCTGTCTACCTCAAAGAGTGATATTAGGCAAATGCTGAAACATAGGCAAAGATGCTTTGAGGTTTATAGAACACCATGCAAATGTAGGTGCTTGTGGGTGCTTTCCTACATGGCCTCCAGGGGCTGTGCCCAGTGGATACCCAGCATCTGTCCAGCTTCTGTTCAGGCTGGCCTTGTCCCAGGTTTGGGGCTCTGTCTCCCTGTGGATTATGTCCCCTCAAGTAGGAGACTCAGAAAGAGCATTAGGTACCAATACAGCTGGCAGCCAATGCTGCGAGGCTGAGCTCTGGGCCCTCTCCCTTGGCCCTACTCAGATGGAAAGGGAAGCAGAAAAGGACTTTTATTGAGCACCTACTTGACAGGCCTCTCCCTGGCCATTCTTCCTGCACACACACACACTCTCCTTAGAAAATACTTCCAGGTAACTATCACTATCTCCAGCTTTCAGAGGAAGAAAGTCAGTCATAAAGAAATTAACTCACTTGCCCATGGTCACCTAGCCAGTGAGTGGGGGCTCTGAATTGGATTCATTCTGTCTGCCTCAAAGCCTACCTCTTCCGACCTCACCTGCTGACTCTCAACAGACCTTTCTGTACTTTGTCCTGCGGCAGAGTCAGGGCCGGGGACCAAGTGGTCACCCTCAGGGAGCAGGATTCCTTGCCGCAGAGGTAGAGGAATGCTAAGCACAGGTGAGGATTTCCATGTCCTTTGGAGACAGAGGGCAGCAAGACATCCTGGGGACTGTCCTGCACCTGTAAGCTCAGGTCTCGGTCCTGCCTCGAGTCAGCCCCCATGCCCGCCCTCTCCCACCTCAGCCCCTTCTCTGTGGGTATACCCATCTTGTTCCCCCCACACACAGCCCACCCGGGCTCTGACCCAACAAAGAGCTAGGTGCAGGGTGCTGTGCTCCAGTCCCGGACCACAGGGTGTGTCCCCATCACTCACCAGGGAGCCAGTGCCAGCCTCATGGCCTCAGAGCAACACAAACCACCCACTGTAGCTGGGGCTCCTTTCCCAAGCCAGGATAATTATTTCAATGGAATATTTTAAAGAGTCCTTTTCTAAATTAAACTACTAATAAATGGGATAGTAGCTGAGAGGGAAGAAAGGTCTCTGCTTAACATTGAAATAGAAATTAACCAGAAGGGGGAAAATAATGTCCTGAGAGGTTATCAGGAGGCAATTTGAATCCTGTTCCCCTGTGGATGGAGTCCTCTGAAGTCTAGCTGGGTCTGCCTGCTGTGAGGACCTCAGATGCTAAGGGGAAAATGAAGTCAGCTGCCGCAGAGGCCCCAACTCCCAGCTATGAGAAAAACGCTGGAAGGTGGACTTCATTTTCCATGTTTTATTCAAGATTTTTTTTTTTTTTTTCAGATATGCCTCGTGCTCAGGCTCTGAGTTACCACAAAAGCATCCAAACCCAGCCTGTGACATTCACCCCCGCTCCTACCACCTCCCTTGCTGAGGAAGGTCCTTTGACGACTCCTCCAGAGGGAAAGAATAAAAAATCAGAACCCAGATGGCTATGGAAAGGGCCCTCTCCACTCTTTCAGCTGGGATGGGTCATGGCCCACTGTGGGGGCTCTGGTTCCAGGACTGACTCAGGGCTTCTTCAGCTTCCATCTGGCCATCTGACCGGGGTGGCATTCCAGGGGAAGTGACATAGCCTCCTGCCACTAGCGGGGAAGGGCCATCTGGTGAACAGCTGACTCTGGTTGTCTGAGACACCTCGTTAAGGTGGCATTGGCAGCCGCCTGCAGAGGCACAATTTGTAGTGTAGCTTACCCTGGTCTTGCTTCTGCCCATCCAGGGTGCTGGCTGCTTCCTCTGCTCCTGGGGAGTTGGCCCCAGTCCACCAGGACCTCCTTTCAGTGGAATGTTCTCCTCCAGTTCCCCTTCCATGTGCTGACTAAGTGTGTGCCTCACCCTCAGCATACAAAGGTTTGCTGGCTGGTAGGCCAGTCTCTCAGGGCCCCTCAACCTTCTGGTTGCTCAGGTGTGACCCCTGCTGGTGGGAGTTGAGCTAGCCTGGGGGGAACTTTTCTGGGCCTGGTCGCTGTAGCTTTCAGAGTCTGTTTCTGGCGGGAGCTGGCTGTGCTGTGTTTGTGTACATTTGTTCTATCAGTAGACACCCGGGATTCCTGAGAAAGCTCCAAAGGCAGCTATAGCCACAGTGGAGAGATAGCCATCCTGCCCTCTGCCAGGCTGGCCTCAGGACAGTCATTCACACAGACCCCTCCAGTCTACAATCAGGGCTCCTTTAAGAAAGGCAGACTCTATACATCAAACCACAGCACCTTGTGCTCATCAAATCATGTGATAGGTAGAGAGGAATGCCCAGTCCTAGCCTTCCTGTGGGACATTCCTTCTGATTGACACCAAGGCGTGATGACGGTGGAAATTCACTGTATTCATTGTCTCCATGGGTACGTTTTTTAATGGAGAAGGGCCTGAAGCCAGCAATGATTTATCCTAACTCCAGAGCAAAGAGTTGGTTCCAGTGGCAAGCCTGCAATGGAGTGATGATTCTAGATAGGATGGGCCAGAGCCTTTCTAAGAACACTAATGGTAGCAGACGACGCCACTTACGGAGTGTTTACTGCGTGCCAGGCATGCTCGTTTGAAATGATCTGCTAGTAAGCATCTTGCTGTCCTGCATTTGAATTCTGACCTGTCACCTGGTAGTTGCGGTCTTTGGGCAAGCCTCTTACCCTCTCTGAACCTTCAGTCCTTCTGGAGGTAAAAAGACATACTTTACAGAGGAATTGAGATGATTACATTTATATGATCCTTGTATGTGCTAATCACAAAGGCACAAGACTCCTTGTGGTATAAATGGTAGTAGTTCTTTCATTGCATCCATTTCCTTTTTTTTTTTTTTTTTTTTTGAGCAGATTTTGTGAGGCTAAGTGAAAAAAATATAGGGTATTAGTGCTTTGCAAATTGGAAAGGGAACATGCGATGTGTTTATTATTGATGTGATTTCTCACCCTAGGCAGTAGCAAACTTCTCCCCTCACTGCAACCTCGGCCCCCAGCAGGGCAGCTCTCCCACCTTCTGAGTTTAGACCCCATCTGGGAGATAAGAGGGAGAACACATCACGCTCAGGAGCCAGACAGGCTGTGCAGCGGTACCATCCAATATTGTTACCTCCCAGAATCATCCCCGGATTCGCCTTTAACTCCTGTGATGGTGTCTCATTGGATAAGCCAAACTGATTAGCCACATGAGAAAGTTTTTTATTCCCAAAGTTCAGAAAGCAGTCTCCACATTGCTTCTCTGTGCCTTTCTTTGTGAGAGGAAAGGAATTAGAGTGGATCGTATCAAGGTGAAAGTAAGTCCCATTCTCTCCCTACTTCCCTGAGAGCCAGCCTGGACCTGCTTGGAGGAACACTGTCTTCTTATAATTGCATTTCCTTTCTGTCCTCTAAAAGCTTTTGTGCACCATTCCTTCACCCATTCACAGTAACACACTATTTAGTTGGCCTTCTTTTCTCATTTCCTTTGCTTTATTTGGTAGCTGTTCTCATTTTTTTTTTTTTTTTTTGCAGACTCTACTCAAATACATTTGATATAAAGGAAAAAACTTAGGACTTAGCATCAGGAAACTCAGTTCTGACACTTACTAGCAGGGCGATTTTGGTAAAATCACTTAACTCCTTTGTGCCTCTGTTTCTTTCATTTGGTAAAATGGGATTAATAGTCAAATTATAAAACAGACATTAAACTGCCTTGTAAATGATAAGCGCCATATAAAACTAGTTACAAGTCTCACAGCCTCTGAGTTCCTTCTTGGCCCGGGTCTTTTTCTTCCTAGCTACTCAATACAAGGAAGACAGAGAAAAGCTAGCGTGTAGTTAGAGACCAAATAACCAAAAAACAACCACTAAGTGCCAGGTGCATTTATATGTAGTATTCATTTAATACATTTTGTCTTTGTTATGGAGATTTAAAAAACTTGCCTCAGTTTAACATTATTTGTTCAACATTATACAATGATTAATCGGAGGATTTGAATTCAAATCTGTCTGATGCAAGAAGCGAGGCTTTTCTGCTTGTGGTAAGAGGCTAAATAACGGCCTCTTGCAAATATGTCCATATCTTCATTTCCGGGACCTGTGAATGTCACCTTATAGGTGACTTTGCAGATGTGACTAAGTTGCAGATCTTGAGATGGGGACATTATTCTGGATTATTGTGTGGGACAGATGTCACCACAAAGGTGGTGACATAGCACCTTATAAAAGAGAAGGTGCTATGAAGACAGTAACAGAGAGAGATGGAGAAAGTGACCACGAGCCAAGAAATGCAAGAAATATAGCTGTGGTAGCTTGAAAAGCAAGGACATGGATTCTCATCTGGAGTCTCCCGAAGGAACCAGCCTTGCTGACACCTTGCCTTCAGACCAGTGCAACTGATTTCCAACTTCTCGCTTCCAGAATTATAAGAGAATAAATCTGTGTCGTTTTAAGCCCCTAAGTTTGTGGTAATTTGTTATTGCAGCCGCAGGAAATGAATACACCATTCTATCACGCCGTGCCCTTCACCATTTCATATGCTCTTTGCCACCTAAAAGGCCCAAGTTATAGCCTTTCCTAAGCTCTCCCATGTCCTAGGGTGACAGCCTGGCCTTCCCAGTCAAAGCAATTGGCTGGCAAATACTTAACAGATACCTACTAGGAGAACCACCCTGTGTGAGGCCTTGTGAAGGATGGCAGGAAAGGGTCTTCAAAGAGAATATTAGTTATCTGTGGTGCACCTCTAAAATGCAGTGGCTCAAAACTGTCAACATTTTATGACCTCCCACCGTTCTGTGGCTCAGGAAGCCAAGTGGTTCTGGTTCAGAGTCTCTCTTGGGGCCTCAGTCAAGATGCTAGCCAGGGCTGCTGTTATCTGGAGGCTTGTCTGCGGCTGGAGGATCTACTTTCAAGATGGAAAAAAAAGGTCTAGGATTTAGCATTTTAAAGTGTCTGACATTTCTTTCATTCTATAGTAAGTGATTCATGCAGTTGTTGGCAGACCGCAAGGGCTGTTCCTTGGCAGGAGGCTTCGGTTCTTCACCATATGGGCCTCTCCATTGGGCTGAGTGTCCTCATGGCACGGCGGCCATCTTCTCCCCGAGTAAAAGATCACACAGAGTTGGGTGGGGGCAGGAAATAGGAAGTACCATGTTTTTATGATCTACTCTAGGAGTCACATGCTGTCACAGCCGCCACATTCTAATTGTTCGAATCAAATCACTAAGTCCAGCCCACATTCAAGAGACGAGGAAGAGAATTAGGCTCCACTTTTTGAAGAGACAAGGATTTGTCAACATATTTTAAAATCACCACAGGAGTTTTTGGTAGAGATGAGGGACCTGAATATTCCCACACTAGCGAACAACACAGGCCAGTCTCTAATGACAAGCAGAACTGAACTGTCTCTGGAGTGAGGATGCAGAAAATGAAGGTGAGGACTCCAGTGGTCAGGGAAGTTCTCTGGGAGCCAGGCATGGAAGAATGGGTAGGACGTTAAGAAAAACAGACACCACCTCTAAAACACAATGAGAAGCAAATGGTGATAATGGGGAAGGTGTAGTTGAAAAACAATGGGCCAGGTGCGGTGGCTCACGCCTGTAATCCTAGCACTTTGAGAGGCCCAGGCGGGCGGATCACGAGGTCAAGAAATCAAGATCATCCTGGCCAGCATGGTGAAACCCCATCTCTACTGAAAATACAAAAATTAGCTGGGTGTGGTGGCACGCGCCTGTAGTCCCAGCTACTCAGGAGACCGAGGCAGGAGAATCGCTTGAACTCGGGAGGCAGAGGTTGCAGTGAGCCGAGATCGTGGCACTGCACTCCAGCCTGGAGATAGAACAAGACTCTGTCTCAAAGGGAAAAAAAAAAGGAAAACAATGAACTTGGGCATCTGATAGACCTGGCTTGAACTTCACCTTTACTATTTACTTGAACTCATGCTGATATTCATGATTAAAGGCAACTGTTTAGGAAACTGCCTGTAGTGCATTCTGTTGTACTGGTTGGGCCATTCTCAGCTAAATCTTCTCGTCCTTATGAAAGAATCTATTGGGAATTTAAGGTACAGAAACTGGTATAATTTCAGTCAAATTCTGATTCTGAAGTCAGTAGCCTTGTACACAGTTTACCTGATAGCATGGTAGTGATGGTAACAGTTTTGATGAAGTTTGATTCCTGCCTCTGTTTCTACAAGTTACCCTTCCATTTCAAAGGGGCATCTCTCTGATTTTTCCATATCTAGTCAGCCCACCTTGAGTAACTTTATTTTTTTTGAGAAGACAATTTTGCATGCTTTTGAACACAGGGTCCAGATAGTAATCTGCATTTTATCTTAATAGGCAGATCTTGTTATAAAGCACCTTCTCTAATCCCTCTAATCCTTAATTACGGTCAAGGCTATATTTAACATTGAACTCTACTGCAGTCTCACCATTGTTTCTGCACCAAACTCAGGAACACGGCTACATGCTCATTTTCTTGACTTTGGACTACAACACCATCTGAGTTTTCTGCTTTAGAGAAATGAATGAAAATTCAGACCTGGAGATAGTTGGAGCCAGGACATGGAGTGAAGTCTAATGGTTATGTTCAGGGTGAGGTTATGTGGGAAGCCCTTGCTGATGGGAATACAGGTTACAGATTCACATCCACTCTCCCCTATGTCTAACCCAGACCCTGTGTAAGTTGGGGTCACGAGCCACTGGTAATGTTTCTATTTAGAGGACCAGAGTAAGCTTGGGTTGGATGACATTCTCTCTACCCGTGGTTTTGGAATAAAGAAAGGTGAAAAGGCCCCCAGAATGTTTTCCTTTTTCATTCTCACCTTCAAGTCCTGTAATCACCAGCACAACAGGAACTTTTTTTTTTTTTTTTTTTTTTTTTTGAGACAGAGTTTCACTCTTGTTTCCCAGGCTGGAGTACAATGGCACGGTCTCGGCTTACCACAACCTCCACCTCCCGGATCCAAGTGATTCTCCTGCCTCAGCCTCCCGAGTAGCTGGGATTACAGGCATGTGCCACCACGCCCGGCTAACTCATGCCTATACTCCCAGCACTTTGGGAGGCCGAGGTGGGCGGATCACCTGAGGTTGGGAGTTCGAGACCAGCCTGACCAACATGGAGAAACCCCATCTCTACTAAAAATACAAAATTAGCAGGAACTTTATCTGGAGACTTTAAGCCCTGGAAGTTCCATCATGCCACTTTAAAGGGCTCTGGACATCTGTTGGTTACACACTTGGGATATCTGATTTGTATTGACTCTCCTGGTCTCTCTGCTCTCCTTAGCTTAGATGCGTGGATGGAGTCATGTATTCTGCAATGCAGAGTGATGCATTCTGTGATACCGTCCCAAGATTCTTCCTGCGTTTTGTGGCAGATGCTGTCAAAGCCTCACCCATATCCTCTGGTACTTACCTGTGTTCTAGCCAGACTTCCATGGTGAGCACCTGGGATACTTCGCCTGTCAGCTTTCTCTGGTTACCAGAGCCCACTCTGTCCCTTATAGCTGGCTGGAAGTGCCAGTAAGTGAGCAGACACAGACCCCAGTTTCCTTGACCCTTAGGGGAGACAGGCCTGACACATGTGTTCTACACTGATCCCAGAGCTCCCCAGCAAGACTGAGCTCCAGCTGTTACTCCTGTATGCCACCTTACCCTATATTGATTTTCTCTCCACTTCTCCCATCTCCCTTCCCCACTCCCCTGCTGATGTTTCCTGGGATTGCCTCCCAAACAAGCTACTTGCAAGAGGAACTCAAACCAAGACAGACTTCAAGGACTGAGTGCCAGCCAGCCACTATGTGAGGTACCCATGGCACCACCTGTGTCCTGGAGGGCCACACAGCATAATGATAAGATGATAAGATCACAGCCTCTGGAGCCCTCTGCCCAGGGTTCAAAGGCTCAGGGTCACCATCTGGTAGTTGTGTGGCCACAGACAGGTTACTTAACACTCTTTGTCTTGTTTCCTCATTTGTAAGATAAAGTAATAGTCCCAGTCTCATAGTGTTGTTGTGAATATTAATTGAAATATCCCATTAGCACTCATAATGTCTGGCATATAGTAAACCATGCATATAACAAGAATTACTGTGATTATCTCCATCAGTGGCACCACCTTTCCCACAGCTCTTCAATTCAGCGATCTCAAGGTTGTTCTTAACAGCCCTGTCTCTCCTGCAAGCTGCATAACCAAGTCTGGCCAAGTCCGTTTTCTCAATACTTCTCACGTTCACCTGTTACTCTCTGATATAGTTTGGAAATGTGTCCTCACCTGAATCTCATGTTGAATTGTAATTTCTAGTATCGGAGGTGGGAGGTGATAGGATCATGGGAGTGGATTTCTCTTGAATGGTTTAGTAGCATCTTTATGATAGCAAATGTCTTCTCATGAGATCTGGTCGTTTAGAAGTGTTGTACCTCACCAACCCCGAGTTGCTCCTGCTTTTGCCATGGGACATGCCTGCTCCTTCTTTGCCTTCTACCATAATTGGAAGCTTCAGAGGCCTCCCCAGAAGCAGATGCTGCTATACTTCCTATACAGCTTGCAAAACATGAGCCAATTAAACCTCTTTTCTTATAAATACCCAGTACCAGGTATTTCTTTTTTTTTTTTTTTTTTTTTTTTTTTTTTTTTTTTGAGATAGAGTCTCACTCTGTCGCCTAGGCTGGAGTGCAGTGGTGTGATCTCGGCTCACTGCAGCTCGACCTCCCACCTCAGCCTCCTGAGTAGTTGGGACTACAGGTGAATGCCATCACGCCCGGCTAATTTTTGTATTTTTAGTAGAGATGAGGTTTCACCATGTTGGCCAGGCTGGTCTTGAACTCCTGGCCTCAAGTGATCTGCCCTCCTGTAATTGCTGGAATTACAGGAGTGAGTCACCACACCTAGCCTCAGGTATTTCTTTACAGCAATGCAAGAATGACATAACATATTCTCCTTACCTTCTGCTGCTACCTGAGCTCTCTCCTGGATTGCCGTGACAGCCTCCTAACTGGTCTCTTTACCTCCACAGTGTCCTCTAATCAGTCATCCTCCGTGCTGCAACTGAGTAATCATTCCGAAAAGGAGATGTCCTCATACCACTTTTCTTCCTAAACCCATTCAAAGACTTCCCGTTTCCCAGAGGAGAAATTCCAAGCGCCTCCCCTTGACATAAAGGACCCCACTAGACCCTCCTTGACCTGACCCCTGCTGGTCCCTTCAGCCCTACCTCTACTTAGTCTACTTTGCACATACAGCTAGTCACATTCAACTGCTTCTAGCTTCTCACACACACCAGGTCATTTCACATGTTTGTGTCTTTGCTCCTCTTGGTTGTGCTGCCTGTAATACATTTTCCATCTTTCTTCATTTGGATATAATTTATTTTCTGAAGTCAGTTTAGATGTCTTCTCCTCCAGAAGGCCTTCCTTAGATGCCCAGGCTGGGTCTAGCAATCCTCCCCTCTGCACCTGTAGCACTTTGTACACTCTGAAATTGACACTTGCCACTCCACAAAAATATTAACGGTTTGTCTCTCCAGGTAGATGGCAAACTTATAAGACAGAATCTGAGTCTAATTTGTCTTTGTATTTCCAGAATCGAGCCCAGTATTTGGCACAAAATCTGTATTCAACAGATATGTTTTTGCAGTGAACTGATATGCAGGGTGACATGGTTTAGATCTGTGTCCCTGCCAAATCTCATGTTGAAATATAATCTCCAGTGTTGGAAGTGGGGCCTGGTGGGAGGTGTTTGGATCATGGGAGCAGATCTCTCATGAATGGCTTAGTGCCATCCTCTTGGTGATGATTGGGTTCACATCAGATCTAGTTGATATAAAGTATGTGGCACCTCCCATTCTCTCTCTTGCTCCTGCTCTGGCCATGTGATGTACCTATTCCTGTTTCTCTTTCCGCCATGAGTTAAAGCTCCCTGAGGCCTCCCCAGAAGCCAAGCAGGTGCCGATGCCATGCTTGTACAGCCTGCAGAGCTCTAAGCCAATTAAACCTCTTTTGTTTACAAATTACTCAGTCTCAAGTATTTCTTTACAGCAGTGTAAGAATGGATTAACACACAAGAAGACAGAAAAGCTTGCAAAACAGGCAGTATATAGACAGGGCTTAAAAGTGGCTGCTAAAATGGGACTGGACCAGTGCCTGTGAGCTCAAACACAAGTTCACATACTTTCCTCAAAGCAGGCCTAGCATCCACCCACCTCCCTGGGGTTCCAGTTTGGTTCTAAGTAGTTTTTGGCTCATAGCATCTTTTGTTGTTCTCTGCACTGCAGAGATATTTGCTATCACTTTGTTGTCGGACCCAGGAAACATTGTCTGGCTCCCGGAGGTCAGTGATCCATGGCCTCATGGTAGACAAACAGATTGTTTGTGAGCTGGGGCTTGCTGGAGAGTATTTGGATAAATAAGAGAAACCCAAATCGGGCTGTCTCTCTGGCTGCTGAGCACACTGTTTATTGTTCCAGCCTCAGGGTTTGGAAATGTAAACCTCGGGCTGACTTTTCACTCCTCTGGCTTCACCACAGGGTTCAGAAATCCACTGTGGCCACAAAGGATGTTTTGGAAGAGCTTTCTCTCTTTAGCTGTCTCTGCAGTTTTGGGATGCTGCAAGCCATTTGCTTTTCTGATTGCAGAACATTTTTCCTGGAGTGAGGGAGGGAAAGTCCAGGGTCTGATTGGTGAGGCCGCAGGGGCGGAACTGGGTCACTTGCACCTGGGATGCCTGCAACATGTGGGCTGGCTGGTTAAACCACTAGAGAGGACAGGCCCCCCTCTCTCAGGTATGGTGCTGGCCTTTAGTCCTGGTCTTTCCCACAGTTGGGGCCCTTACCTGATTGTTGGCACCAGCTTAGACCCTGAGAGTCTGGTATTATGGTTTCTCATTTCCAGAAATGTTTATTTGGGGTCATTGGTGTCAGGTATGGGGAGATAAAATATGGTTCCTTAGGAATTCATAGTCTAGCTGGAAAGAGAGATAAGAAAATAATGAGGAGTGGTCAGTGCCCTAACAAGGCTAGGAGAAGATTCCTCGAGAGCACAAAGGGGAGAGAATGAGTAACTTAGCTTGTCTGGGGAGGTGGGTGACCTGGACCAAATCCTAAGGCAGGAGCAGGAATTCGCCAGGAGGGCAAACCCTCTATGGTGCCAACCATCCAGCTTACATTGGCACTCACTAAACAGCAGCAATCCACCCCCAGTAATACTCAGCAGTGCTTAAGAGGTGAGAATTTCCCTATTATTCCTTCACCTACAACTCAAAGCATTCATAGTCCACCAAAATTACTTTCTCTTTCTCCACTATTTTAACTGCTGAGAAGATACAGTTAAAATCAGTTTAAGTTGGTCCTCAGCTTTTAACACATCAGATCCATCATTAGCAAGGACTAGAATTTTACCCAGAAGCTGCCAGGCCCAATAGTCTCTGATACAAAAGCTGCATTTGTTCCTCCTGACTCCTGAAGGCTGGAACATCAGCAGGGCTGGAAATAGAAAACAGGAGCCCGACATTTTAGAAACCTTTGCAGCATGGTGGAGCTGCTCTTTAAATACCGAAATGCACATGCTTAAAGACTAGAAGCCATGGCTGCATGCAGACTGTGTCAGAAGGAGCTGGAAAAGCCAACCGGGGCTGTAATTAACAGGATCTGTAATTGTGGCATAAATAAGAGCCCAGGCACTGACAACTATTGTTATTGAAATGTCATGTTTTGAATGCAAAAATACAGTTAAAATGTAGGGAAGCTGGGTGATATTAATGTATGCAAATACACTTTAATTAAAGCTCAGCAACCACTGGCTTAAAGTAAAGAACTTGATTTAAATACTTAAACAAATATTATAATGGCTCCTATGACAGGTGACATAAATGGTATATGACACTGCAAACACTACCAGGAAAGATCTACTCCCAGACCTCTCTACGTGTACGATGTTGGCTGAAGAAAAGCAGAAGTTCCCAGAGTGGGAATTCTCCAAACTGATCTCTGGGATATCTGGGGTTTGTGGGAACTTAGGCCCTGGGTATTAAGGCCTCTTGAGGGCAGGTCTAAGAGGGTACGAATGGAGCAATGACCACAGTTGACTGAAATGACCTGTTGACCAACTGCCTCCTCTATCAGACCTTTAGCTATCTGAGGGTGGCAGTTATGTTGATTATCGTCACTGATTCATAGTTCTTTTCCTAGCCCCTGGCTCTGTGCCCTGCACATGGTTAGTGCTCACTATATATTTGTCGAGATGAACTTTTCTGTATTTTTACCCCGGAACAATATTTAGTGAGGAAATTTGACAACTGCTGATGGATCTCAAGGTCCAAGCCCTCTCTGGCACCTTGACAAACGCTGCTTCTTAAATGTGCAGCCAGTATCTATGTCTCTGTCTCTCCTCTGGCTGGAATCCCAGCAGTCTACCTTCTCGGCAAAGAGAACAGATCAGTGTTGCACCTTCCGGTGGAGGATGTGCGCTCATTAACGGATGTCTTAATTACATATAAATTGGTAAGGGCAGGTCTTGAAAGGCTTGGGTTCTTGCTCTGACATTCAGTATTGTGAAATTCAGAAATGCTTATGGGAAGTAGTACAGATTATTATTTTCTAGTAAGCAAGGATCATTTCAATGAGGGTAGAAGAAGTGCAAACAAATAAACGTTTAGAGTTGCTGGAAGATGTGGAAATAGAGAGTCAATCTATACAATTGGCTAATTCATAATGCTAAAGATATAAATATGCAGTGAGTCTTGTAAGATAAAATATAGTAATTTTGTGTCATATTCAGAGTGGGATAAGAGAAACCATGCTTTGGAGAAGATAATCATTTGTGATCCCACCTATTCTTTAGTGATTTTTTTCAAAGACAAAATAATGTAGAGCTACATGAATGGTCCTAACTTACTGTAGATGGATTTAGTAGCTGTTAGTAGGCGTTGTTAATGGTCATTAGCAGAGAGTTGATACAATTTATAGAGTACTTACCATACACTAGGCATTTAGCTGACACCACCTCATTTTATCTCCATAACAACTCGGCATGGTAGATGTTATTATTCCCTTGTAATTAATTAAAAAACAAACTGTGGATCAAAAGATTAGGTGACTTTTCAAGGTCTTATAGCTAGTACATAGTAAAGACAGGTTTAAAAAAAACCCCTCCACCTGATAATCTCTGTCTTCCAATTGGTTTGTTTAGACCACTTATAGTTAATGTAATTATTGATATGGTGGGATTGAGGTTTACTAGTTTATTTTTCATTTTTGTTTGTTCCTTCTATTTTCTGTTCCCTTATTACCTCTTTAATTACTTCTTTTGAAATATTTAAGTTTTTTAAATATTTCATTTTAACTTATCTGCTGGCTTTTTGACTATTTCTCTTTGTATTATTTTTAATAATTACTCTAAGGATTACAATATACATACCTAACCTTGCACAATCTATTTAGAGTTAATATTTTATGACTTCAAGTGAAATGGAGAAAACTTAGAAACATACTGGTCTCTTTATCCTCTCATCCTCCCACTTTATGTTAAAGTTGTTATATATATGTGTCATCCCTACATACATTGAAAATCCCACCAAACAATGTATAATTTCTGCTTTCAACAGGCACATGTTTTAAAGGCATTAAGAGATGACAAATAATGTTTTATATTTATCCAGATATTTACCATTTCTGTTGCTCTTCTTTCTTCCCTAAAGATACAAGTTTTTCTCTGGTTTCTTTTTCCTCTAGAATTTCCTTTAAGATTTCTCTTAGAGCACGTCTGATGGTTATGGATTTTCTCACTTTTTCATTTATCTGAGAATGTCTTTATTTCATCTTCATTTATAATGAATATTTTTGCTCACTATAGAATTCTAGACTGAGAATTATTTTTCTTTTAATGCTTTCAGAGTATAGTCCCGTTGCCTTCTGATCTTAACAGTTTCTAATGAGAAATGCATGGTATTTCAACTCACTGTCTCCTTATATATAATGTGACGTTTTTCTCTAGCTACTTTCAGAATATTTTTAATCTTTGATTTTCAGTAGTTTGACTATCATATGTCTGGCATATTCTTCTTTAAATTTATCTTTTTTCAGACTTGCCGAGCTTTCAGAAGCTGTAAATGTATGTTTTCCACCAAATTTGGGAAGATTTTACTCATAATTTCTTCAAGTACTCTTTCTTTTCTTCTCATGGGACAACAATGCCCTCTTCATATTATCCCACAAGTCTCTGAGGATCGTTTTGTTTGTTTTAATTTTTGTTTCTATTTCTCAGAGACAATTTCTAATGCTATCTTCAAGTCCTATTGAGACTATCTAGTGAACATTTTAAAATTTCAGATGTTTTACTTTTTAGTTTTAAATTTTCCATTTGGTTCTTTTTATGGTTTCTATATCTCTGGTGAAATATAGAAATAGACTGCTGAAAACTTTTTTCATTCTTTTCAAGTTTTCTTCAAACCTCATACAAGATGGTTATAATATCTGCTTTAAAGTCTTTGATAATCTCTAGTAAGTTTGGATTACATCCTGGATAGTATAAATACTATGTTGTGCATACTCTGTATTCTATTAAAATCCTCTAAAGAATCTTGATTTTTGTTGTTATTTTAGTCTGAACCAGTTGGGGTCAGATTGTAAATTTTGTCTTACCTTCTGTGGATAATGATACACATCTTAGTTCAGTTCTCAAAACCTTTTCTAGGCCGCTTTCTGCACAGCTCAGGGGTTCTTTGACCATGTGTGTGTTATAGATAGAATTAGAAGGTTTTATTCTCCAAGGTTTTCTTCTATGACATTTCTCTCACGTTTTCCAGCCTCCAGGAGGACCCCCTTTTCCCAGTTTCTCTTGCCAGAAAAATGGTGTTTCCATCAAAGTTTTGACTGCAGGTGCCACGGTGGGGTACTGCTGCATGTGTGCAGCCATGCTCAGGTCAATGCGGTGAGAGAGAAAGCAGGGTAGGCGGCCTCAGGAAGTCACTCCCATATGGCTTGCTGCTCTAGGTGTTAACACGCCTTCACAATCTGAATCTGTTTGTTTTGTTTACTTTCAGAGTCCTAGGATAGTTGCTTTTTCTATTTTGTCTAGAGTTTTGAGTTGTAATTAATGGGAGGGATTTACTGGGCTTACTCTACCTTGTAATGTCCTCACTGTAAATGTAGGGTTTGAACTCAAGACTGACCATAAGACTTCTGTTTTTGTTGTTTTTTGTTTTGCCATGCATCACGCAACTTTTTCTTCTTATGCTCTTAAATACATGACCGTCAAATTGGCCATAAAATTATCTATGAAGCTGCCTCTGCCTTCCCCACAGCTGCACATGGTGTTACTGATTCAGTGAAGGAGGTAAAGCCAGCCGAGGTGAGCAGTTAGTTTATCTTTACGATAGAAAAAAAAACCTTAATTACAGGATGATCTGCCCACTTAATCAACACTTGGCCTCTTTTGTGGAGAGCAACTCTTCCCCCAACTCACTCCAAGTTAAATAAAATTGTCCTGAGAATCCTTGATTTGTTTGTGTGTCATGCCTGTGGCCAGAGCCTGGGAGAACCTGAGGAAAAAAGAAAGAAAAAAGAGAAAGTAGAGAAATTACAGAACAGAGTACAAACAAAACCTTCTTTTCAGATCTCATTCTGTAAAAGGAGCACAAGAAATGCAAACAGGTGAAGTAAATTCCCCCAAGAGAGATGAATTTAATTATACAACAATCCCTGCCGCACCCCCTCCAAAATCTGAAAAATAATTAATACCAGTACACTGAGCCTCAAATGCACATGTGCGAAATGTGGGGCTGTGGCAGACAGATGAGTGAGCATGAGAGAGGAGAGGGTTCCACGTATTTATAGTGCGAGTTTCAGGGCAAGGCTCCATTTTGTGTGTGAGTGTGTACTTGTGTGCGTGTAGGATATTTTTCCTCTCACAATTCCGTACAGAATAGTTCTGAACTACACATATTTTACTGTTTCAATTAGCAAAGATTAGTATTTGTTTTTCTTTCTTTCTAAGCACCGAGGCAGTAATTATGCCCATGATGAGAGAGTTTTGTGGGGCACTTTCTCATTTGCAGGCACTCCCTGAACAAAATACAATAATAAGCCATAATGAAATAAAGTTGGTTCACTGGAGAAGACTGGCCTCTCCAAACAGACAGGCCATTAAAGGTAGATTGTGAAAGAGGATTAGCAAGCAACCGTCATAAATGTATCATCAGGCAAATTAGCAAAGCATTTACTACTCAATGGTGGGAGAAAGTCCTTTCCAATAACTTTCCCTAATGCCACCATAATTGGGGAAATATCTGCCTGCACAGCTGTGCGGCTCATTATCCGATCGGGTACTCAGCTCTACTATACAGGACTAGGCACTTGCTCTAGAAAGGATTTCCATGGGGCCCTGATTAGGTGTGAGCATCCCAGATAGCTGTGCACTCCTTATCCCCACGGCTCTCAGGGCACTACCAAAGTTTATACAGGAAAGTGGAAAGGAGTGTGGTTAAGAGTATCTTCTTTAGGGGTATGTTTACAGAGCTTTCAGAAGCCAGCTCATTTGGTTTTTGAGATCTGGAGAATACAGCTTATCCATGAGGAGTAAGGTTTGGGGATATACTTATTTTGTTAATCTGCAAATAGTTAGATAATTATTATTACCTGCAGATAATAATCTACATCCCTCTTTACAGTCTATAAAGGCATACATTCATTTGATCTTTACAACAATATTGGGGGTAGATGATTATTCTCATTTTACAGCTTGATAAACTAAAGCTCCCATAGGAATAAGAAACTTGTTTGAGATTAAACAGTGAGTTAAATGGCAGAGTCTGGGATTTTTCACTCTTGCTCTTTCCATAACTGAAAACACACCTGTTAGCAGCATCCCATCCATTGCTTAGCTTGTCTCTCAGAGTGAAGACCTGCGCAGGTCATGTTGCCTCCACAGCCTGCAAGCTCCAGTCAGTCGATGATTGAACCAAACACTTCTCCCCTCCTGTACCACACCCAGCACCTACCCTGGTTCTTGTGTTTTAATGTAGAGGATCTGTCATGAATATGGAATGATTTAAGACTGGTATGTAGGATGGAAATCAGGGCCACCAACATTGAGTACAGTGCCTGTACATGGTAGGTTCTCTATATTTGAGGAATGAATGAATAAACACATTAAAAAGCAGCCATGTGGGGCAAGTATGAAGTAAGAAGTGTGGGATGAGGTAGGAGGAGAGAAGTAAGAGTGAAGGTCAGCACAAGCAAGGGGATCGTAAAACATGAACACAGCTTTTGGGAGGAAGTTTCAGCATATGAAAAGAGTTCAAGTTTCAGGCTCTCTATGTGGTATGACTGGGGAAATTGAACAATAATGGATTCTTCCATTTAAGAAAAAGATGTTGGGAGTAGCCCCTCCATACCTGGTGTGGCCACCTGTACCTCCTTGAGTTTTGGACCTAGATGTCTTAGAAGTGATCTCAGATCAATTATCTCATATCCACTTCCAGTCTCCAGTATCTTGATGTCCTGAGTGCTAATTTGTCTGCTGGTACAGTGACAGATTTAAAAACAAAGACCCCAAGAAATAAGGACCATGGAAACGCCACTAGAAGGCACTTGGATTCAGTTCATTCTTTCCCTGTTTATGAAGAAAGGAGTCAATATCCCCCAGATATTCTAGGCTTTTTATTTATCCAAGTGAAACCTTAAATCTCTGAGGCATCCTGAACTTTGGTAATTTACGGGGAATAACACCTTAAAAGGCCAAGAAATTTTCCACAGCTGCTGTGCAGAGTTTCCATTTAAAAATACAAGAACTTCTTGGCCACATAGTATCAAAATAATGAGCACTGCCTACAAATTGCTAGCTTAACCAGGTTTCCTGAATTACCTGGGACCTCAGCCTAGGCGGGGCCACAACCCAGGACAATAAACCCAACCATGCCCCCTGCTCCTTGTTTCCACAGCTCTACAACCCTCTCAGCTATTGTCTTATGCCTTCTCCTCAACCTCTGCATACTTATTCCCACTCACAGTCTCTTCCAGTGCTTTCCATTGTTCACTCTGCAGCCTTCATTCAGTCCTAACTCCCTATATTTTGGGGCTCTTTTCTCTATCTTCTGGCCATAACTAAAATGTGGTTCCTCCCCCGAAGATGATGCTGTCTTTCCACTGCATGGACCCTGTGGTGGTTTGAATGTTTGTATTTCTCCAAAAGTAATGTTGAAAATTGATTCTCAATGCAATAGTATTAAAAGGTGGAGCCTTTAGGAAGTGACTGGGTCATGAGGTTTCCACTCTCGTGAACGGGATTAGTGCCCTCATAAAAGGGCTTGAGAGTCTGCTTGGCCTTTCCTTTCCTTCCACGATGTGAGGACAGAGCAAGAGGCACCATCTATGAAGTAGAGGGCAAGCACTCACTGGACACCGAATTTGCTGGTGCCTTGATTTTGGACTTTCCAGAACTGTAAGAGATACATTTCTATTATTTATGAATTTTCCAGTCTAATGTCTTTTGTTACAGCATCCCAAGACTGAGACCCCAGAGGAGGTGCTGACACTCTCTTGGCTTCGTCATTGCCATTTTTAGACCCTTATCTCAGGCAATAGCCTCAGTCCTTTGTGGCTGGGGTCATGAGACTAAATCACTTTTTATTCCTCCCAAGTGTTTTCACCTACAGATTTTTACCATCACACAGTGTATTGACTATTTTCTTATTTTCTGTATTCTAAATGCTCTGGCATTTAGAGCATTGATCCTGGAGAGACTGCCCTTCCAGTCCTAGTTAATTGCTAGGGATAGCAAATGAATACACCTTTGATATACAAACCAACCAATCTAGGGCCCACACTTCAACCGTCTCCTTTATCAAACTCTCACACACTAAGACAATATTCTCCCTGTTTGAAATCATCCCAGGGCCAGGTACCGAACAACTTGGGACCACCCTGATGGCCCAGAGACCCTCAGAATTATTCAAACCATCTGATCCTAAGTGTACTTGGCGTGTTGATGCTGCCTCACCCATTCCTTCCCCAGGAGAAAGCTCTGGACATGCTCTTCCCTCTCCTTCTTCTGCCCCCTGACTGTCCCTGCCCCTTCCCCATGTGGCCCTGCAAGGCGCGTTGTGTCTCCTATTTCTAGGAATCTGCAGGTATAGATTTCCTTCTTCACAACAATCATTTCCATGTCTGCAGTCTTACCACACTGCATTAAAAAAATCCTGGTACATTTTTAACACATACACACTCACCCATGCTTCAAGTCTTTCCTAGTCCTTGCTTCTACCTCATCTGCTACCCTCATCGTGAGGAACTTTAAATCCTGTGAGAGAATGAATAGATGAATGAATGAATGTCTGACTTGAGCCCAGACAAGCCACTTCACCTGTCCTGTCTGAGACTGTTTTCTCCTCTGTGGAACTGGAACAACAATGCCCATGCTATAAAATGGGGACAAGGAATAGGTGAACAAACAGACAAATCACCCAGAACCTGGAGCTGGGCATAGGCAGGGTGAGTATTTGTTCCCTTTCTTCGTTTCCCCTTCATTACTCAATGATGGTGGGTGAGTCACTGGCAAGAATCTGAGAATTTTTTATTGGCCTCAGTTTCCAACTGTCAGTCACTATACCCCCAACCCCCCCCCACCTTTTTTTGAGACAGAGTTTTGCTCTTGTTGCCCAGGCATGAGTGCAATGGCATGACCTCAGCTCACTGCAACTTCTGCCTCTCAGGTTCAAGTGATTCTCCTGCCTCAACCTCCAGAGTAGCTGGGATTACAGGCACTCACCACCACAGCCACCTATTTTTTTTTTTTTACTTTTAGTAGAGATGGGGTTTCACCATGTTGGCCAGGATGGTCTCAAACTCCTGACTTCAGACAATTTGCTGGCCGCGGCCTCCCAAAGTGTTGAGATTATAGGTGTGAGCCACCATGCCCAGCCTAATTTTTTGTATTTTTGGTAGAGATTGGGTTTCACCTTGTTGGCCAGGCTGGTCTCGAACTCTTGACTTTAGGTGATCCACTCGCCTTGGCCTCCCAAAGTGCTAGGATTACAGGTGTGAACCACTGCAGTCAGCCAAAATCTTTTTTTTTTTTTAGTTTGTTTGAGACAGTCTCACCCTGTCACCCAGGCTGGAGTGCAGTGGCGCTCTCTGGGCTCACTGCAAGCCTCTCAGGTTCAAGCGATTCTTCTGCTTCAGCCTCCCAAGTAGCTGGTATTATAGGCAAACACCACCACACCCGGCTAATTTTTGTATTTTTAGTAGAGACAGGGTTTCACCATGTTGGCCAGGCTGGTCTCGAACTCTTGACCTCAGATGATCTGCCCACCTCAGCCTCCCAAAGTGCTGGGATTACAGGCATGAGCCATTGCAACTGGCTATTTCTCCTCTAATGGTAGACTATTGGGAAGAAAAGAGGCAGTGAAAACAGACATCAGTGAAAAGAGATACTGATTTGGGGGGCTCAGAGGTCCAACCCGGATCCTCAGAAATTGTTACAGGTTTCCACAGCCTCCCCTGCCCTCATCTGAAGGGTGTAGCAAGGAAGTCCTGCACGTATCCTCAGGCTTGTGACTTCCCGGATGGACTCCAGGTCACCTGGGCCTAGGCCAGGAGGGCCCACCACTGATGGGAAGCGTTTCTCCACAGATCTCAGAAAATCAGGAAGGATGAAAATCAAATCTCCCCAGCACTCCCTTTCTTTGGAGTGGGATTGTTTGTCAGCCACAGTATAAAAGTTACAATGCAGGTCTCTCCTTTGATTGGGTGGCGCCACCACCCTCACAGGGACTTGAGGAGAGGAGGGTTGCCTCACTGTCCTCTGTGCTGTATGGTCCAGGTTCAGGTCCTTGACTGCTTAGGTATTTAACCTCTGCCCCATTTCTGGTTGGAGAGCCAGCCTTGAGGACATGACTGGGTGTTACAGCTGTTGACATGCCAGTGGCTGCAGCCATTGCTGATAATGGCTTTGAATCCAACAGTTGCCCATCAATCAGCCAATGGTACCATGTGCACAGTGCCACTCAGGTTGTTGTAAGGAATAGAGAAGGAAAGGAAGCATGGATATCACCCCTTCCTTCATCAGTTTCTAGTCTCTATGAGGAGATAGATTTAGTAGATCGAAGAACAATATGTTGCATATGTAAAGGCATGGTACATGCTCTCCACGCAAATCATGGTACATACTCTTCACACGAATCATGGTACATGCTCTCTATGCAGTCGTATCTGGAGTAGAGGAGGCATGTGAAGGAATTACAGAACAAAGATTCAGGCAGGGGCTGAGGAGGAGAGGGCCTTGAGGAGGAAGAGGACATTCCAGGGCAGAGCACAGTCTAGGGGAAGGGACAACCATGCTC
The DNA here is from genome assembly GCF_047675955.1 of Chlorocebus sabaeus. NCBI lineage: Eukaryota > Metazoa > Chordata > Mammalia > Primates > Cercopithecidae > Chlorocebus > Chlorocebus sabaeus. Next base: position 108,897,110 of record NC_132904.1, read on the forward strand.
ACTGAGAGTTTGCCACGAGTCAGGCATGGCACAAGTGCGTTCACACTCTTCTGCCAACCTCATAAAGGCCTTAAGAGGTGAGGCTTCATTATTCTCATCCATGCTTTCCAATGAGGAAGTAAAAGCACAGAGAAAACTACTTAAGGTTATGTGGCTAAGACATAGCTGCAGGCAACTGGCTTCAGAGTCCACACTCACAAGCCTTTATATAGTTGCAGATGAGGGATCTCCATCTTGGTTGCACATTTAAATCACCGAAGATGCTTTTACAGAAAACCAAGCCCGGGCCCCAATTCTAGAGATTGATTTAATTGGCGTAAGGTAAAGAGGAGGCATGGGTATTTTAATAAAGCGCTCCGAATTTTTCAAATGTGAAGCCAGGGTTGAGCATCACTCTTTGTGACATTATGTGAGCATCAGTTGTGCAGGCGAGTAGTGGGAGGCAAGTCACGTGGGCTGGGTATGGCCAGGTGATGGAGACACGTGAATGTCAGCAGAAAGAAGAGGAAGAGAAAAGGGAACTTATCCACATTCGGCATCCTTGCTGAATGACTGCTATAGGCCTGTCACCAGCACTGTTATTTCATTTAATCACCCCAAGGTAAGTATTATTCTAATTTTACAAAGGAGGAGACTTAGTAGGAGATTACATAGCTTGCCCTTGTCTGATGGTAAGTAGCAAAACTAGGACTTAGATCCATGTCTGTTTAATAGTACCAGAGGTACTATGTAACCTACTTGTATATAACCTATTACATTGGTTATAGAACCATAATCTGTGTACTATACATCACACATGATAATGAGTAATGAGAAACATTATAGGTTTTATTGCATGTGGTAGTTATTAGGATAGTCAGTGTTATGCTGCAGAAATCAGCAACCCCTAATTATCAGGGCCTTAAATAATGAAGGTTAATTTTACATTTTATATCCCTTGTGGGTTACCAGGGGTGTCTGCTCACCCTGTTCACTCAGGATCCAGGCTAATCTGAAATATTGGTGGTCACTGTACCAGACAGAAAGAGCTCTGGGGGGTCTCACATCAGCAATGAAATGTTCACGCCCAGAACTGATGTCTATTGTGTCTTCTCACAACTCACTGAACAAAACTAGTCATGCACGTGCCTGTCATTGGTCTCTAAAGGGAGAACCAGAAATATTCAGAAATCGTCTTAGTGACTGTCACAGGGTAGTCCAAAGACATTGGTGTTTTAGAAAGTTGGCCCGGAAGTGGTATACAACAGGGATGAGATAGGGAGATTGGAGGCAGCAGACTGGTTATGTTGATTGACCACTGATATTTCAGGGCGAAGGGGTCTTGCACTTGGTATCAATAGTGAGAGTGGAGAGAAAGGGATTTCTCTACCAGAGCTGACATAGGATTTGCTGATGTTGGATTTAGAGTGACCTGAGAGTCAAATATGACTCAGGCAGGACCAACTGGAGCAAAATAATCAAGAGGCCACATTCCAGGCCTTACTGTTACTCACCCTCTTGTTTTAGATCCTCCTCACCTGTAATGCTTTCCTATCTGCGCTTCACAATGTGATGGCAGACTCTCTCATCCTCAAAATTTATTAGCTGAGAACTATTATTAAGACTTAAAGAGCGATTCTAAGGATGTTTGCATTTTAATAACATTGAAGTCTTTGAAAACTAAGTTAATAAATCTCCAGTAATAGGCCTTGAGGCCACAAGTGAAGAAATAGTTATTTAATGAGAACTAACTATTGCCAGTCCCCATTTGATGGACTGGAGCTGCGGCAATGAACAACTGACAAAGTCATTGCCCTCACAGCGAATATTCTCTAGTAGAGGAGATAACAAACAAATAAGTGACAGCAAAAATGGTAAGTGCCGTGGATAAAAATAAAGCAATATAAGGGAATGAGGAGGTACTGGTGCACATGTGTGTGTGTGTGAATGGGTGTGGGTGTGTATAAGTGTGGGTCATCTTCCAATGATACTGCCATTGCCAACAACATGAAATTCCTTTTAGAGAATGCCTTTCAGAGCTCAGTCTTTCATGGATGAAGATGTAGAAATTTTCCTGTTTTGTCTCTGGCGTTTCTGGAAGCAAATCACATACATTACCTGATTGATCCAGCTGAGAATTCCAAACCAGCCAGTGGAGCAGCTTGGGATACCCTAGGAGGGTGCCTGCAAGGCACTTGGCCAGGGGACATCCTCAGGCGACAGTGCAGCTTTCTGCTCAGCCCCATATCCTTCTTCTGTCTCCTCCCTGCCCTGACCCCCACTGGTGAAGAGACAGCAGGCTACCCAGTCTGATGGGACAACTGTCTAAACAGGTGCCTCACTCTGTCTCTCAGCAGCCTTGTCAGGCTGTCAGAGTGATTCACTCCCAGGGATAAAAAAGAACAGTGGAATCACCAGCATTCCAAATGGCCTAACATTTGCAGAAGCCCTGGCCTCAGGACCTGCCCACTGGTTGCCACTTCAACCTCAAAGGAAAGCCAAATAAATAAGCCAGAGCACACATTTATTGGTCTCCCGGAGAAGGCCATTTCCCCATGGAGCAAATGCTCTTAGCACAGGCATTCGAATCCCTATATTTTATTCTTAAAAAACAGCGTCGCCACCCCAGCTAGTCATGCATCTTCCCTTAGAGCTGAACAAAGGCAGTGAGTGGCTTCCCTTCTCTGCCTGTGCTTATCATTCTCCTGGGCTGGTGGCAAGGTCCACTGCTCAAACGGTTAATATTTTTTCTGACACAGCAGTGACTGTGTTTGGAATTTCAAATGGAAGGGATGTCGGGTTCTACATTTCAGAGGGAAACTTGGGAGATCAGCCAGGTCATTCATCTGCCAGATTCTGTGCTTGCAATAACAGAGTAGGGGGGAGGGGAGGAGGTAGAGGGAAAGAGAAACTTTCCGAGACAAAATCCAAGAAGAAGAAACTAAATGCATTATGGCCTATTGGCAAGAACAATAAACGAGGCTTAGGTGACCTGCATTCTCCCCAGCTCTACTGCGAATGAGTGAGTAACTTGAGGCAAGTCCGTGTTGTTCCTGTTTCTCCATTTCCTTATCTATTTAAACATGGTTTTCTGTATAGGTTAGATGTGAGGGTTAAATGTGATAAGAGATGTCAAATTTCTTCCACCAGATTGGGGGAAAGTGCTTTTCTGGTGTAAGGCATCATTATCAATACTTTTGTGGAATCTTACCATTCAAGAATTAGAGGCTCAATCGCCAAGGTTTAATTCCAAGGAAAACCTTTGGATTAGATGAGTCAATTCTTGGCAGAAAGAGATTATGATTTACATAGAATCATAGAATAATAGGAACCAAGAGACCTTAGAGGTCATTCTGTCCCATCTCCCATCCAAAGGCAAAATCCCTTCTATAAAACCCTCTGTGTTCCCACAGCAGCTTGTAATATTATACACAAAATCATTTGCTTTTGTGAGTGCTTTAGATCCACAAGCTATGTCTTTGCTTTTCCTTTTTAATCAAAGTTCCCTAGAACAAGAGGAGAGCACATAGTAGGTACTCAATAAATATTACGTTGAAGAAATGATGGTCTGAACATTCCTGGCAGATGCTGCTTCAAACCCTGCATTAAAAGTCCCAGCAATGAGGCGCTCCCTGCTTGATAAAGCAGCTCATTTCATTCTTGGCAGCTATGGTTATCAGAACATTCTTCCATACCAGAACTGGAATAGAACTCCCCAAATTCTACCCTCCTTTGGTGCTGCCTTCTGGGGCTCTATGGAAGACTTTGCCCCCTTAGCCCCACAACATTTCTTGCTTCCTAAAGCACTCTTCATTTTGGTCTTTTCTCTGAATGGACTATAATTTGTTAATGCCTATCTTAACTCATGATGCCCGGAATAGTCCAAATGCGATCTTGCTGGCACATGACTCAGAGAAACAATGAGTACTAGTTTATTATTACTATGTCACTGGTATCTTGAAGGTCACTTTGCATCTGTTGGAGCTCATTCCATTTCTTTAAACCCACAAAACAACCCTGTGAGATGAGGATCATTATCCCTGTTTTATTTATGAAGAAACTGAGGCTCAGTGAATTAATTCAACTTGCCTATGGACTCACTGACAGAAAAGGGCAGAGCTGGGGCTTATTCTCAGCTCTATCAGGCAGTCTTCCGTCCCATTCCTCTATTCGTCAATTACTTAGTAAATATCTACCGTGTGCCAGGCTCTGCACTTGGCTCTGGGGATGAAATGACCTTAATGTTGGTTCCCTTTAAAATATCAAGCTGCCCTCTGTGGCCCAAGAATATAATTCTTGTCCAGGGGAAAGCTGTGTTAACATAGCACTTTGCAAACACCATCATTTTAACCATATCACATTATAATTGCGTGTGTGTGTGTGTGTGTGTGTGTGTGTGTGTGTGCGCGCGCCTGCCATTTCCCCCTATTACGCTGGGCTTTGGTGTTCGTCTTGGTTCCCACACCACCCTAGCATTAGAAAAGGTGTTCAATATGGTGCCTGGCATATAGGTGCTAAATAAATATTTGTTGAATGCATGAGATACTTATTTGCTAAATCAAGGAAAATCAGCCACAAACGAGAGAAGAGGAGGATCCCTTTCCAGCTGGCCAGAAAATCAAATCATCCCTGGCCATTGTTTGGGTGACCAACGTGCCTGAAACCACATTGTGTCCAGTGGGACTATGACTTTCTCTGACCTGGGACATAATTCCATGAATGCGGCCTCAGGTTTTCTCAGCTCTCTGGGTAATTGTAGCACCCTTCTGAATCATACTGAGCTTGTGGCCCCTCTGAAATCCCCAGATGTTTTCTACTTAAACTGTTGTCAAGGCAGAGGACTTTCATAATGTGCACTGCCTCAGGGCCTAAATTTGTGACTTTGTGACTGTCTTTGTTAAATTTAATCTATCATGTCTAGCCTCTTACTCTGAGAGTGGATTTTGCACTAGTTGCCTGGTATTGTGTTACCCACAAACGTGATTAGAGTGCTTTCTGATTCTTCTTTCATTCAAGTAATTGATAAAACTGTTGGACAGGGGAGGGCCAAGGACAGAGTCCTAAGGCACATTGCCAGAGCCAGGTCTTCAGGGTAATCTTCAATCAACATTTTCTAAATAGCACTCTAAATAACTAAGACTTGACCTAACCCTATTATTATATTGGTGATATTTTTAGCTTGACTACAAGAGTATTGTAGGAGTCATTGCCAAATTTCTTACTGAAATCTACAGACTTCCCAAAAGAAAATAAATTAATTTGGCTTGGAGATTTTGAATGAAATAAGCCAGAGAGAATGGGATCACCACTTTATAAGGAAATCATCTCCTTAATGATCCAGTCTGGACTTCTGTTGAAATTCAACACTGAGCTTTTGTTTCTGGAGTTTCTGTTTACCCTTTTTGTGGGAGTTCAAAATAACATTCTCCTGTTTTAGTCACTGGACTATGTCACAACCCAGTAAAACTATAGACCTTACATACAAAATTATGCCTATATTTTCAAGAACCTCAAGCCAAAAACTCTTGGTTAAGTCTATCAAAGAGAATTATCTTCAAATTGGAAAGGATAAAACAAGCATTTTCAATGAGAATTTGAAGCTTCAAAAGCACCTCGTTGCCTGAGAATTTAAAGGTGTAATCCAAATATTGCTATTGATATCCTCCTAGAAACCCAGAGAATGAATCAAAACATCAATTCTGAGTACCAGCACTGCTTCTTCCTTGTCCTGCTTTCTCTAGATGAAACTCAACACAGGCAAGCCACAATAAAAATCGCACTCATACAGCACAATCACCCCTTCTTTTAGGGAAAGCCTGAGCACACTTGTGGGGTTCAGATAAAGATCTTGTTTATACTGAATCACAATTAGGACATGCCATAGATTGGATTATTGCACAGAAATATTCACTCTCCTCCATCATCCCTTGGGTTATAGTGTATTTCCCTACTCCATAGACATCAGGCTTGGATGTGTGCCCCGCCTTGGCCTCATAGCAGGTAGAGTCCTGTCTTTTAATATGGGCTCCAATATATGACTGCTTTGGCCAATGGATGATTAGGAGATAGGATAAAGCAGAGGCTCACGTGATTGGGCTTGGCCTTTCCTCTTCTGCTGTGGTCATGAGAAAAACGTTCTTGGAGTAGCTGATGGGTCCATAGAGGATGAGAAACACACAGAACATTGTCTCCAGCTGACCCACAGACCTGTGACCAATTTCAGCCTAGACCACCTGACCCCAGCTGAGCCCAGATATGTGAGAAAGAAATCTCACGTGCTGTGGGTATTTTGTTATGCAGCATTATTGTAGCAATACAGGGCACACCATTTGTATCCACTAGACTGTCTGCCACAGTGCTGAGTGCTTAGCAGGTGCTGAATAAAAATCTTTTGCACTGAACCAAATTGAAAATGTGCCTGTTGTCTCTATGGCAGCTTCAGAGCAAGGCTTTTGCTGAAGGCCCCGACTTGTAACATAATCTTTTGAGCATAGGTCCTCAGCTCTGAATCTCATTTCTTCTGAGGTGGTTAAATATTTACATACACCCACGCCCACACACATCTATTAACCGTCCATCAGGACCTAGCCTACAGCTTCCTTTGCCTGGGAGGGCTGAGCTATTTTGAAACCTAACCAATTAAGAACAGCAAGGCCCTGAGGCTGAAAAAAGACCCAGCAACCGTAGATCCTCAAAATGTACAGCTCTGGGACCAAACTGACACATGTGGGCAAGACACGGACTCAATTTGGACAAAGCAGTACCTGTGTGTCATATGCAAATATATATATGGCATGATTTTTCTGAGAGAAGGCATTTGAACACTGTTGGTGATGACTGTGGCTGGAAGATAGAGATAACATCACCCCATGCCTGAGAGTGACTGCTAGGTATATGGGGGCAGGGGGAGAGTACATTTCTGTTCTGTAATAATTCTGCTAGTACCTAATAATAATAACCAATAATACCTAGCAATACACTAACAATACTACCTAATACCTATCAAGCACTTGTATGCCAAGCCTTTTATGTGTATCATCTCATTAAATCCTTACAATAACCCTCTGAAATAGGAATGATTATTGCCATTATTTTACAATAATGGGGAAACAAGGACTCAGAGAAGTTAAGGGACTTGCCCAAGGTCACACAGCCAGTATGTGAAGAAGCTGGAGTTCAAAGCTAAGTCAGACCAAGTAGACAAAGGCAAATAGTATACAATCCCTGCCCTCAGGGAACTCACATTTTAATTGGTAGATTAACTCATAAATTATAACTAAAGGGCATTTTGAAAATTCATAATTATTAGTCTGGGAGTGGGGCATAGGAAGAAATCATAAAGTGGGGAAATAGGGAATCTTGGTAGCTGAAGCGTGTCTCCTGAGCTGTGATGGAGGAGAGTTTGCAAGTTTGAGGGAGGAGGTAGGGTGGGTTTGGATCATAAGTGGAGAATAGGGTTAGGAGGAAGAAGATGGGGACAGGAGCCAGGAGGTGCTGCTGCATGGGCTAGGCCGGGAGGAGAGGACCTAGTTGTGCTCCTTGTGGGAGTGGACCTGCAGGACATAGATGCGCCAGGTGAATTAGTGAGGTTGTGTGCTTCACTGTGTGAGACACGCAAAAACCTCCATCTTCTTCCCTGTGACATTTTTCTGTAAAGTCTACAAAAAAGTTGCAACATCTGAGTGTAGCTGATTACTTACGATAAAGTGAAGGAGCTGAGGTCAAGCCCAAGGGTGTGACAAGAGAATCACAGCCTGGAGTTAGAGTGGGGCTGCTCTGAACACACATGGGCATCTTTGGGCTCCGTAGGAACCGATGCATCCCTGGCCTGATTCAACCAGCGCAAGGTGTGGTCAGCTAAGGGCAGAACATTTATGGGAAGAAAAAGGCTCCTTTCTTGCAGGTGGGTTTAGCCCCAGGGCAGGGAGCACAGTGTGGCAAGCAGTGGGAGGGCTGGACTTCTGGGCCCTCACCCCCTCTGCTGGCTGTCTTTGGACAGGTATTAACTGCAGTAAGATCTACAGGGGCCCAGACATTTGTCTGACACAGGACAGCAGACATCTGGGTTACAAGGTTGTGATGATGCTGAGAGGTGTGGAGTTGTGTAGAGGTGTGGCCAGGCGGCCTCCAGGCCTAGGAGAGGGAAATGTGTTCTGCCTGGCCAGGAGGGCTCTCAGGTTGAAAAGATCTTCTGTTAAAGCCGAAGCCTGGGGAATGAGTAGAATCTCATCAGAGAGATGATAGAGACAAGGTCCTTTCTGCCCCCTGGAAAGTAAACATAAGTATGAGTTTAGAACACTTATGTGGCTGATAGCATCATGAACTGCAAACATTAGCCCTCTACAAAAATTCTCCATAAGAAAGGAAGACCTCCATGCTTGTCACGCATTGCAGCTTCGAAGCAAGTCTTCTAGTTCTCCTTCTAGTTAAGCAAATGGTCTTAACTTCTCCTACACAGAAGATGCCAGTGAACTCACTGGTCATCTGTAACTAGTGTGTGAGATGGGTAGGCAGGAGGAGAGGATGCCTGGAGATAAGGGTGGGAAGGAAGTTTGAGCAAAATGTAAAGGAGTTGTAAAGAGGTGTGGGTAAGGTTCCTATTACAAGGTTACTGGGGACAGTTAGTTATCATTAGCTCTCACACCAATTGGTACATCTATTGAGCTACTCTGTCTCTTAGCAAGGCACTCACAGAGCAGGATGCAGGACAAGTGAGCTAGGATGTAAGGCTTGGAGAGGGGACTCTTCTTTAGGAGGACAAAGCTGGCTGGGGCAGCAGAGAGGAGTCCAGAAACACAATGGGCAACGAGTAGTCAGGGAATAGGGAGGGACGATAAGCTTCATTCACCAATTCTCATTTTCAAATACTATGTGGTAAACAGCTACCATGTGCCGGGTATGATGCTAGTTCTTGGAGTACAAATGAATACTTGTTTTCTCCTCTGTCTACTTCAATTTATTTTCTAGGTCTGGCCCTGATACATACCCACCACTTTGCCTATCTTGACTGTACCAGAATTCATGATTCCGTTTTCAGGATTCAGAATTCAGAACTGACATGCTAGCATCTCTCTATTCTCTCTGGAACACAGTGGGTCTGGAGTAGGAGCGTTCCCTAAGGAAGCAGGGACAGTCAGTGAGCGAGGAGAAACAGGCTGGGCTGAATGGGAGTTGTGTCCAGTCAACTGGGAAGAACAATGGAATATGGAGATTGATAGCTTACATTAGCTCTGAATTCTTAAGGAAAATGCAGCCTATAGCAGAGCTATAATAACATATATCATCTCTTCCCTGGGAAGGAGAAGCAGTTGCACCTTCCTACCTATTAATCACATCTTCCATTAATCAGGATAACTCTCCATAATTGTGATTACAGTTGGGAATCAATTAATGTTCACCTTAAAATAAAGTGTAGAGAGGAGAGCAATTAATGTAATAGAGTTAGAGCATCAAAATGACACAAATGTTATTGACAATTATGAATCACATCTTGCAGTTTTCGGGTCCTCTGCTTTTTCATGGAGGGGTTTACAGTGGAGGAGGGGAAGCAGTATCAGAACTTCCAGGTGAAAACGTGAGGTCTGGCTCTTCTCATTACTATCCACTAAAGCGACATGCCAGTGGTTTCCAAGCCATCTTTTGCCTCCCTTTACTGCCTCCAGTTCCATTGGTGGCTCCATGGGGACCATACTTCTCTAGGCTACCTCTGTCTACGTGATTAACTGACTGCTAGCCTGAATTCTTAAGGAAAATGCATCCTACAGCTGATTAACAAGCCTCCAGGACAAAAAGGAACAGTCCCAAAGAAGAACCAAGTTTCCCTGTTGTTAGAGAGCCTGATATATCTCAGGCTTGGCCTAGCTTTTTTTTTTTTCCCCCAAAAGAAAAGTCTGTGGTCTTTCAGACATGGACCATTTGGCTGTTTGTTTGATGGGTGTCATCTGGAAGGGATTTATAATATGAAATAGATTTAACATAACCTAAACGGAAAAACAATTCATATTGAACTTTTTAAGGAAGCACTTCTCGCATCTATTTATGCTCTTTTCCCCCTTGTAACAATCCTGAGAGGGAGGTAGGATGAGGTTATTATTTTCTTTCTTTTGTCTTTTTCAGATGTAGAAAGCAAAGTCTGAGTGAGTGAAGGACTTGCTAAGTTCACACAGTGAGTTACAGGCAGGCTGGAGCCCAGGTAGGCTGTCTTATCATTAGGTCTGCTGTACAAAAATAGTTTGAACACATCTTACCTGATGGGCGCTCAAGTCATATTCAAGCTGAAACAATCTCCTTTTCTGAATGAAATGTTCCTTGGGAAACACTCCAGAAGATGGTAAAAGATCCTGAGTTCAGTCCACCCCAGGCCTTTAACACACGTCTGCCAAAACTTGAGGAAATCTTGCAAAGGACAATTTAGACTTGAAGGATTCAAATTCAGTTGGAAGAGATATCAGGGGTAATCAAACCCACTGGTTCATTTTCCAGATGAGGAAACTGAAGCCTGGAGTGGTAGGGGGAGTGAGGAGTGATTGGGGTCCATTTCCAGCTTTGGACAGAAACCTTATAGCCTCACTGGGCAAAGGGGATGGGATTGGGTTGTAATCTAAGAGAAATTGAAGCTGCAATAACTGAAAAAGTAACATTTGCAGGCTTTACCCAAATGCTTTGGGTAGATTTGGTCTGTGTCTTTATGTGGTTGTTGATTCAAATGTTTTGAGTCCTACCAAATTTCCCATTTATCTTAAAGATGAATTTATACACATTTGCTGATTCTTTAAGTAGCTAATCTTTCATTTTTTAAACTCTCTGAAAATTCCAGATTAGCATCTGAAAGTGAACATCTATAGATATGTGTCTGTTGGGGGAACAGCCATTGCAGGTAAACGGAAGCTCTGACATAAGTGAAGTTCTGGGGTCTGGACCTAGCCCCTTTTTTCTTCCCTACCCAGAAAAGGTCATTTCATACCTATTGCCCAGGGGTCAAGCCCTGGGGGCTGCCTGGACAGGGTGGCACAACCCTATATGAAAATGGCTGTAGGGGCTGAGATTTCTGTTTGCTAGCTGAGGGCTTCTTCCCTCCACCCCAACCATGCCCAGGGACCAGTCTGGCTACTGCAGCAGCCGGCATGGACCTCTCGGAATACAGCAGTGAGGCTGTTACCCGTAGTCTTCACACTGAGCCCCTTTGTATGTCTCAGAATGTCAGTTTTGATTCAATTGCCAAATAAACTTCAGAACATTGATGACCCATAGGCAGAGTTTTTTCTTTTTTCTATTTTCTCTTTTAATCTCTGTCAGAAAAGAGAAATTGCACACAGGGATACTCCAGGGTGATTGATCTATAATCCTACCTACAGGCCACCCTAAGATCTGCTGCCCTAATTAAGCATGGCTTCTTTTAAGATCAATGCCCAACATCCTGCCCATTAGTCATTAGAACTTCAAAGGCCTCCAAATCCACTAGATGGCAGTAGTCAGTTAATCATGTAGACAGGGGTAAACTAGAGAAGCGTGGTCCCCATGGAGCAGCCACGCTCTAGGATTTATAATCAAGGCCAGAACGTCTGAATATAAAGATGCCCTCTCCCCTCCTCCATGCCTCGGGGATTACTCTTGCTCTTTTAATTATTCTTTAAAATAACAGCTACTTTGGGCTAGGCCATTTATGATCCACCCATGACTACGGCAGAAAAGACATAGAGACCTCACCAAAAGCTACAGCTGGGGGAGTGGTGTTTGAACTGTCCCTTGCTGAGTCAAGATGAAGTGCATTCAGCTTCTAGCTCCTACTACTAGGAAAAGATTTCTCCATTGTCCTTTTAAGTCACAGCTCTCCAGGCTGTGAGGCCTTCAAATCAGGGACCTCAGCCAGACCCTGAACCCCAAACCACAATTTACCACACAACTGTGCTGAGCTCTAACTAAGCACTAATATTAATTTATGGGACCACAAAGCTATTACAAAGTTCGTATTCTATTTTTTTTTTTCTGGAAAAAAAGAAAACACCTATTGAAAAACAAGTCTGAACTGGAACCAAGCCTACATATTTCCTAGAACGATTGAATTGGGACTTGAGAATGTTCTGTGAACCTGAGTTGAACTGAATGTATATTTCATAGGCCTGGTGCCCTAGTTGAGACCCAGTTCTTTAAAAGACCTTTTATTTTAGCTGGAGTTGCTTCTAACTCTGTGCTGGCCCCCAGTTTTGGAGAGCCTCAGAACTGGGTTGCCTGATCTGTGCCCTCAAGGCAGCCTTTCATATGGAGATACCCCCAGCTCCTTCTGTAAGCTCCTTATTAGGCTGTTTTCTCTCATTGGTCTTGATTATTTCTGAAGCAGCCAAAGAGTCTGATGGTTGGATTTGAGATTTATGTAGGACACTTGGCTAAAATATAAACAGTGGTTTAGAGAAAGGGAATCTGCTTTGTGTCAACAGTAATGTGAGGCTGGGGGGCCTCCAGCAAGCTGAATTCGATGTTTATCCACTGAATAAAGTCACTACATCATCTGGCCCTGTCTGACTGGAGGGGCCCTGGCGGGAGAGCAGTAGACTCCCTGCCAACTCTGTAATCTGTTTCTGAACCTGAGGGAGGCCTCTTGGCCTGCCTTTCTCTTCCTACCCCACCTCACCTGGGGGGCAGAAGGAGAGAAGGGACCACTGAATCAGATGTCGTAAGCATCAATTTCTACTTTTAGGTGAGTCAATCACTGTGTTGGCGGCCACTTCATTTAATCCATGTGACAGCCCTCTGAGGACTTTAGGTGGATCCAAGCTTTGTGGGGTCTGAAGCTTGTACAATTAGAGGGAGGCGGCTTTAAGAAAAAGAAAAAAAAAATTACAAACACAAAAGTGAATCTTGATTCAGAATGACACAAAATGAATCTCACGCCTGCAAAATGACTACAGCCCTAGAAAGTCAGGTCTCTTTTGAGATCTCTTCAAGCAGTTTACCAGAAATGCTTATATAGAAATGCTTCCACACATGCGCGTGCATGCGCGCGCGTGCGCGCGCGCACACACACACACACACACACACATACCCTCCATCCCCGTCAGCCAGACTTCCCTTTCCCCCAGAACACTCTTCCACACAGAAACTCCCCACACTCCCAAGACCATGAGGTGAAGGGGATGGGAGGCTTAAGCGTTGCCAGGCAAATCTGCTCTGCAAGTAGTGTGGTGACCACCATTTTGCTCTGGTGACACTGACTGAGGCATTATAGACTTGTGCAGGACACAGCCCTGATAAGGTGTGAAGCTGAAATTTGAAATCAGAACTTCTGCCTCTAATCCCTAATGTGCTTCCCACAGCAGGCTGCAGTCTCCCTCTATGCTGCCACACTACTCTGGGACTCTGTTGGTCTGGCCTGAAACCCACTCTGGAGGGCCAGTTTTGGTCTGAGGGACAAATCCAACAATCCTCTTCCTTATCCTGAGGCCAAGGAGAAGTCCTAAGGAGAGGAGAGTGGCAGTCCTTTCTAGGGGAGATGAATCGTTCCGGCTGTTGCAACTCCTTTCTTTCGAATGCTCACTCCATTCTTGGTTGTTGACTCCTGTACCCGAAAAGGGCTTCACATCTTCTGCAAGGGACTAGCTCTCTGAGGGATGGGCTCTGTCAGAGAGGGGCTCTCAGGAGGGGCTGTCTGAGGAAGTGACTGTTTGAGAGGAGCTCTTGGATGAAGGGACTCTCTGAGGGAGGGGCTTTTCTGGGAGGGACTGTCTGAGGAAGGGGCTTTCTGAGGAAGGTGCTCCCTGAGGAAGGTGCTCCCTGAGAGGGGCTGTCTTTGGGAGGGGCTTTCTAAAGAATGTGCTCCCTGAGGGAGGCTGTCTTTGGGAGGGGCTGTCTGAGGAAGGGGCTGTCTGAGGGGGCCTCTCTTTGAGGAGAACTGTCTGAGGGAGGGGCTGTCTGAGGGAGGTGCTCCCTGAGGGAGGCTATCTAAGTGAGGGGCTGTCTTTGGGAGCGGCTCTCTGAAGGATGCTCTCGCTGAGGGAGGCTATCTTTGAGAAGGACTGTCTGAAGGAGGAGCTCTCTTGGCCTGGCCTGTCCTGACAGACCCACAGGACTAAGTGTGTCTTTGTCATGACTTTGTATCCAGGCCTCCCTTCTGGAGGCCTTTCTCTACTCTCACTTCTGATTGCCCTTCCTCTGAACCCTGTCTTCTTACTCTCTCCTCCCTTTCCCAATAAAATCTTTCCCTCTGAGCAAGGATCTATTGTTAGTCATTTGTGTCTTAGGGTGAATTTAAGTCATTTGGTTTGTTCCTCCAGAATGAGTTGTAATTCTCCATTAAGGAACAAAAGCCCTAACCCTTCAAAGGAATGGGAGGCAGGGGAGTAAATGAGGGATGTGACCTGACTTGGGGATGAAAATGGAGGGATTTCCCACAATTTTGAAATTATATCTCAGAGGCAGCTATTATACTTTTTTTATTTGTAAGGAAAGAAAGACAGAAAATTTAAATAGATTGGCCATCTACCAAGGTCCTGTGCTAGACACTTTCAGAAATGTTACCTTATTTAATCCTCACAGCAACCATGAGGTAGATGTTACAATACTCTTTTAGCGGATGACCTGGCTGAGGTTAGAGACAGTTACAGGGTCACCCAAGACAGAAGGAACAATTTTCTGGTAAGCACCTGTCTCGTGCCTGGCACTCCATTATTTCTTCTCCCAAGTGTCTCATTTATTCTTACAGCACTGCCAAGCGTGTAGTATTAGCTCCTGTTTTTAAATGGAAAAGTTGAGAATCAGAGTAGTGAAGTGGCTTTTCCAAGGTCCCAGGAATGTGGGAAATTACCTTAATGCAATGTGGCATCTACATACTCTACTAGATAAGTTCTGTCAGAAGTCTCAGAACAAGGATTCATAGGCCAAATTAAAGTGCTTAAACTCACAGTTTACTAAATCTGTTGAAAACCCAAAGAAAGAGCAAGGGGAGAGGGATAGGGTAGGGTTAGCTCACTTAGGATGGGAGCTGACAGATGGAAGGACCATACTCCTTGGATCCTGGGGTATATAAGCTTGTGTATCCTCCCTCTCTCTGCTGCATCACCCTTCCCTGCTGATGGTATGGTTATGAGGATCACAATTGAGATTTGAGTAAGAAGGCCAAATACACACAAAAGGTCTATTGGGCCAAAGCATAATTTTGCTCTCTGATAGGAGGAATACAAAGACTAGAACAAGTATGCTTAGCTATAACTATTGCCAATTAGGCTTCCAAACAGTCAAGAATGTATTTGCATTTCTTTTTTTTTTTTTTTTTCTTTGGAGACAGAGTCTTGCTCTGTCGCCCAGGCTGGAGTACAATCTTGGCTCACTGCAAACTCCGCCTCCAGGATTCAAGCAATTCTCCTGCCTCAGACTCCCAAGTAGTTGGGGTTACAGGTCCTCGTCACCATGCCTGACTAATTTTTTGTATTTTTAGTAGAGATGGGGTTTCGTCATGTTGGCCAGGCTGGTCTCGAACTCCGGGTCTCCACCAGCTCAGCCTCCCAAAGTGCTGGGATTACAGGTGTGAGCCACAGCACCCAGCCTTATTTGCATTTCTTATACAGAGCACCTGGGGCCAAAATGAAACCAGGTGGGTGTCAATCAATGGGTAGCTGATTTAGAGTTGATAAAGCTTTTAGCCCTGAGATGGCATGATTATGACTTGTTATCTCTATGACTTTCTATCTATAGATAGTAGATAACACTCTGATTTGTTTTATTGTATGTCCCATTTACTGTATATATCTTTAGGATGACTTACAGGTTACTAACTCATTATCTATAATTAGCCTATCTTATGAATTCTGCCTGTCTCACAAGCTGCTTACTCACTCATCATCTACACTTCACACATCCTGTGGGTTTTGCCTATACCTCATAAGCTGCTTGTTTGCCTTCTATCTATGCTAGCGTTAGTTATCCATTGCTATATAGTAAAATAGTCCAACACTTAACAGCTTAAAATAACAATTCACATTTTCCATCTATCATAGTTTCTGTGGGTCAGGAATTTGGGAGTAGTTTGACTGAGTGGTTCTGGCTCAGAGTCTCTCATGAGGTTGCAGTCACAATGTCACCCAGGGCTGCTGTCATCTGAAAGCTTAACTGGGACTGGGGGATTTGCTTGTCTTGGATGTGGCTGGCAAGTTGGAGCTGGTGATTGCAGGAGCACCACATGAACTGCTCTGTAGGGCTGCTTGGGTATCCTCATGGCACGGCAGCTGTCTTCCCCAAGGGCAAGTAGTCTGAAGGAGAGCAATGTATGATCTAGCCTCCAAAGCCACACATCATCATTTCTGCAGTATCTTATTGGTTATGCAGAACATCCCTGCCCAGCCTGGGAGAGGAATATACCAGGGGGTCAACGAGCTAGGACCACTGGGATCATCTTGGGGGCTGGCTTCCACAATGAATCCAAAATTACCTGATGCTTGTTATATCCTTCTTATAAGTTTCATCCATCCAGTTTGCTTTCTTGATTCTATAACAGAATTTTGGCTATCCCAAAATAATACAGCAAACTCACATTACAGTCCTGCAGCTAGTAGGTGGTAGAGAGACCCATCTGCTTCCAAACCTTTTTACTTCCCCAGGCTGCCTCCTTGGGAGACTGGCTGTATCTCATGCCCTCAGCTCTGAGCAGATTTTCAAATATTAAATTACAGCTATTAATAACAAGGAAAGCAACTATAACAGCGATCATCATCATCATCATCATCATCACTGAAGCATGCTGCTCAGTAGAAACATCACGTACAAGGCCCTCACAGAGCTGCCCTGGGGGGAACTGAGAAGAGCTCTGGGCTAGTGGCTTAATAGGAGAAGGAGGTGGTTGTTTCCTGTAGAGCTACTTTCATCCCTTGGACATGGGACTCATGACTTAACAGCACCTAGAAGTCCTTTAAACTGAAGATGTGAGACACCATAGAGCCTCTCACATCTGGACAAGCATCTCAATCTAACTTGCATTTCAATTTACCGTCCTCATAAATCCTGACCTCTTGCTTTTGGTTGTAATATTGTCCCATGTGTTCATCTCTGTTTTGCCTCCCTTTATGGTATTATATTTGCTTCTAATTAGTGGCATCTCCTTTCTGGGGCCATGCAGTAAGGTCATTATTAATTCATGCCTGCTTTTCCCAGAGGTTCGGGTCTTGGTCTTTGCCAAGAACAGCAGTTGTTTTGTCCTTACTGATGCACATGTTCTATGACCAGTCATATAGAAAGGTTGTACTCAGGTTGTGTCTGACTTTGCCATGGCCTTCCAGGATTGCTTATAATGGGCTAAACTGTTCTAAAATTGCTCCAGTTATAAGCAATCTCGTTCTCATGTTAGTACATGGCATTTCTTCACGTCGCGGCTACCAGGGCTCTTCCTTTGGGTTGAGAAGCCCTTACATACCACTAGGTTGGGATATGCATAAAATTAGATCTTTATTTGTTCATAACTTCTTTTGAATGTTCCTCTCTCCAAAGGAGAGGGAGTGGAATGAGTCTTTTCACATGGGGTTCATTTGAAGTTTTACCATTGTTGCCCTTCAATTCTTGGTGCAGTTAATTAAAAAGAACAGTGATTTTAGAGCCTTATTGTTTACTAGAGATGGCTTATTGATGTTGTTTTACTTTCTGTGATGGTTAATGTTATGTGTCAACTTGACTGGGCCATGTGGTGCCCAGACATTTGGTCAAACACTATTCTGGGTTTTTCTGTGAGGGTGTTTTTGGATGAGATTGACATTCAAATCAGTAGACTGAATAAAGCAAATTTTCCTTTCTAATGTGGATGAACCTCATTCAATAGATTGAAGTCTGAATAGAAGGCCTTTGAACTGAGAAATTGGTTTTTTCTCTGCTTTTGGACTTGAACTGAAACACTGACTTTCTTGTGTCTGAAGCCTACTGGCCCTCAGACACAAAATATACTATTAGTTTTTCAGGGTCTCAGACCTACTGGACTTTGGAGTGGAATAAACCATTGGCCCTCTTGGGTCTCCAGCTTGCCCACTCACCCCACAGATATCAGGATTTGCCAGCCTTCATAATCATGTGAGCCAATTCCTTATAACAAACACAACCTATTGGTCCTGTTTCTCTAGAAAACCCTGTATAATACACAGACCTCTTATTTGATACCTGTTATCATCTCCATGATTGGGCAAATCATAGCAGGTCCACTCCAGTGATACGCTGCCATTTATTTAACTGAGAAAGCCTTCACTATTTCTTCCCACCCCAACCACTAGCAATGGTATATCTTTGCTTGGTAATCTCTCCAGTACATGTTCACTGTCCTGCCCTTTGTCACCCTATAGTGCAATGAAAACATTTATCTCTCAATCTAACTCCCGCTCTATTTCAGGAGTTGTCCCGAGGCAGTATATTGATGTGTCCTTGTTCAGGGACCATTTGATGACCTTCATGAGTGCATCTCCCAAGGACAGATAAGGAGATGGCTTCTTGGAGGATGGTTTCTTTGGCAGTCTAAAGTCCATGTTCCCAGCTCCACTGTCTGGACCCTTGTCAAGGTGCTGGGGATGATGCTTTCAGAACTCTAGACAAAAGTGCCACGGCAGGTGTCCTTTTATACATAGGAGATTCAGCACCTACTGATATTGTTTGATGGTACATTTTCATTTCTAATCTCAGCCTCTTGCAGATACCGAATTCACCAGGTTTCACATATACCTTCTACCTTTGAGTGGAGGTCCAAGCAACAAGAGGTGTTGAGTTGGAGCAGAGGCTGGTGCGGTGAGATCTGTTTTGATATCCTATTACTCTGACTGCATGTTACACTGCAGCAGCTTCTATGGCACCCATGTAGACACACATGCCTTCTGGAGCTTCTGGTAGTTTGTTTCTTCCAGGCTCCAGAAATGATCCCTGGACTTCTGAGCAAGCAAACTGCTTCTATCAGTCTTTATATAGATGGTCTCCTATGGAAAATCAACTTTTAGCTGCTTACAGAGATCGCATTAAAATCAAGCATCTATGTGATAACCATCTATGTAAGAAAAATATTGAAACCACATGTACCCTAAATTTTTTTTACTTCAGTTATGTTCTATCTAGAATAAAACAATCTTGCCCATGCCACAGATGACTGTATTTAGGTGGATGTGGTATATCTGGACAGTAGCATCTCCTTGTAGATACCTTCTACTTCTATGTGGTGGTGATGAGCTCTCCCCTAACTAGGAGTATGGTGACCTCAGGGATGCTGGTTCTAATTTCCCTTTACCTTATAGCTAGCCATGACTTTTAAGTGAGTGCGGAAGCCACCTGCCTGGGTTCATTGATGGCTCAGTGTGATACAAGTAACTGAATAGAGCATGGGGGCAACTATGCATTATCCAGCCCTGAGAGATTTCCACAGGAGTACATGAGACGGGTCCCTCATTCTAGTGGGATGAGCTAGGGGCTCTATATATGGTTATTACCAAGGTTATCTACTTGTACATTCCCTACCTCTCCTGCTAAATGACTTTTGGATTATGGATAATGGCCTCATTCACTGGTCTTCTCAGTGGGGAGACATTTCTCATTAAGACCAAACTGCTTTGGCTGAGGCACCTGTGGAAAGAGATTAAGCTGATTGGATAGGGTCAGCATCTAAATCTATTATGATGCTAATCACCAGAAAGGCTCTTCCTCTTGCTATGTGGATACCATGGCTCAAGTTGTTTTATTCTCAGTCCTGACCCTTGTGTCCCTAGCACAGGTAGGCAGTGGCAGTAACTGCCAGGGATCCCCTCTTCCTAGATGTTATGCAAATCCCTTTTCTTTTGCACCAGCTATCAGCAATACAGGCTTTTGGAGAGTCCCTTTTGTATGACTGTATCAGTTAGATGTTGGCCTGTTAACTATATGAGACTCTTTCCTTTTCGTTACGGCAAAAAAAAAAAAAAAAATGTATACTGACCCTGGAGGACTCTTACTCTGGGGTTGAGATTCCTTTCTGTTTCGTTTGTTTGTTAAAGAGGCAGCAGCTCCCTCTGTTTTTAGAGATATGGCATGTCACATCATGGCCCTGTTGCTTCTGCCCAATACTGAGCATGAGAGATGGACACTCAGTGGACTTTCTACCTTACCTACCACCCCCGGTGGGGGGTGGGGCAGTCAGGTGTCACTGAAATATGGAGTGGCCTTTCAAGAACCAACCATGTCCCCTTCCTGACTCTATCTTTTTCTCTCTGTGTCCCATCTTGCCCACATAGTAAAAGTCCTGAGTGGCCACCCCCTTTGTGGCTTGGTTTCTTTAGCCACTGAGGTGTGCAGGGTCTGGGCTGAAGAGTGGAGAACTGGGATCATGTTTTTGTAATCTTGTCTTTGACCCACATTTGTATCTATAGCTATGACCTCTCAATAGCCTCTTGGTAGGAATCCTGAACCTAGAAATACTACCATAATTTCCCTACATGATACATATATTAACCTTTTCTGCTTCTTCCTTTTAGGGATATCTCTCCATATTCCACTCTACTCATCCTTCTGTTTTTTGCATTTTGAATATGAGATTGTGTATTTTTATTTTTCTATGATTTTTACCTTTTCTGCTGTTTCTGTGAATTTAGTAAAGGGGGAGATCTTATCATATACTCAGTCTGCCATCAAGAATGAACAGGAAGCCAGCTTCCCCTTTCGAACTCAATTCGCCTTTCTTCATTGTGTAGATCAACTTATCTCCCTACCCCCTACTCAGATCTGAGCTCCTGTTTATATATGCAAAGAATCATTGATGTGCTCTACTAAACTAAACAGTAGATTATATATTCCAACTCTTCTCTTTGGCAGCCTGGTATAACTGGCAGAGGGTTTAAAATTTCCATCTTTCCCTTCATCTTCCCCCATTAATCTCAGCCAGGGGAAGGAAGCTATATAGATTTATATCTTCTCTAATATAAATTATGTCTTCCTAAAAAGGCAGATGTAATTGTTTTAAGTAATAATTTTTTCTCTATTATAATTGTAAGTAACAATTGTGGAGTACTTACGTACCAAGAATTATATAAAGTAAATTGACAAATGTTAGTTCAGTTAATTCTTACAACATCCTGAATGTCAGTGTTTCATCTATGTATACAAGTGAGAAAACAGGGACTGAGAGAGGATAAGTAGTTGACTGGCATCTCACACCTACTGAAGGGCAGAACTGGAATTCAAATTAATGCTTTGTCTGATTTTAGAGTAAACTTTTTCTATAAAGACCCTGATAGTAAATATTTAGGCTTTGCAGGCCATGTAAGGAAGGTCTCTTGCTCATATCCTTTAATACATCTTTAAAAATGCAAAACCGATTCTTACCTGGTAGACTATCAGAAACAGGCCGTACCGACAATTATATGAAAAAAACCTCAACATCACTGATTGTTACAGAAACGCACATCCAAACCACAATAAGATACCATCTCATATCAGTCAGAATGGCTGTTATTAAAAAGTCAAGAAATAACAGATGCTGGTGAGGTTGTGAAGAAAAAGGAACACTTATACACTGTTGCAAGGAGTGTAAATTAGTTCAACCATTGTGGAAAACAGTGTGGTGATTCCTCAAAAACCTAAAGACAGAAATACCATCTGACCCAGCAATCCCATTACTGGGTATATACCCAAAGGAATAGAAATTATTCTATTATAAAGACACATGAAGCCCGGGTGCAGTGGCTCACGCCTGTAATCCCAGCACTTTGGAAGGCTGAGGCAGGCGAATCATGAGGTCAGGAGTTCAAGATCAGCCTGGTCAACATGGTGGAACCCCGTCCCTACTAAAAATACAATAAATAAATAAATAAAATAATTAGCTGGGCATAGTGATGGGCACCTGTAATCCCAACTACTTGGGAGGCTGAGGCAGGAGAATTGGTTGAACTCCGGAGGTGGAGGTTGCAGTGAGTTGAGATCATGCCTCTGCACTGCAGCCTGGGTGACAGAGTGAGACTCCATCTCAAAAAAAAAAAAAAAAAAAAGAAAAGACATGCACAGGTATGTTCATTGCGGCACTATTCACAATAACAAAGGCATGGAATCAACCTACATGCCCATCAGTGATAGACTGAATAAAGAACATGTAGTAGATATACACCATGGAATACTATGTAGCCATAAAAAAGAATGAGATCCTGTTCTCTGCAGGGACATAGATGAAACTGGAGGCTATTACCCTTAGCAAACTAACACAGGAATAGAAAACCAAGTACTATGTGTTCTCACTTATAATAAGTGGAAGCTAAATGATGAGAACACATAGACACATAGAGGGGAACAACACACAATGGGGCCTGTTGGAGAGTGGAAGGAGGGAGAAGATCAGGAAAAATAACTAATGAGTACTAGGTTTAATATCTGGATGATGAAATAATCTGTACAACAGAGCCCCATGATACAAGTTCATCTATGTGACAAACATGCACATATACCCCTGAACGAAGAAGATGAAGAAGAGGAAGAGGAAAGGGAAGAGGAAGAGGATGAAAAAGAAGAAGAAGAAGAAGAAGAAGTAGTAGTAGTAGTAGTAGTAGTAGTAGTAGTAGTAGTAGTAGTAGTGGAGGAGGAGGAGGAGGAAGAGGAGGAGGAGGAGGAGGAGGGGGGAGAAGGAGGGGGGGGAGGAGGGGAGGAGAAGAAGAGGAGAAGAGGAAAAGAAGAAAAAAAGAACAAAAAGAAAAGAAACAGGCCCTGGGCCACATTTGACCTGTGGGCCATGGTTTGCCAACCCCTGTTCTAGAGCATCTGCTTTAACCACCATAGCCAGGAAGGGGTGGCCAGACAGGGAACAATTCCACCTTGCTCTCCCCATGTCAGCACCACGAATACCGGGCACATTGCAGCAGTGGTTTAGAGGCAGGCAAAGCCTGTGCTCTTCAAATAGCTAGAATGTACCAGCTGTGTTTTTGTCCCTGCTTTCTGAAATGGGAATTAGACAGGACGGTAAGACTGATTTTTTTTTTGCTTGTTTTTAATCCCCTTGTCCCTATCTCCTGGCATTTATCACACTGAGCATTTGGGCCCAGGTGAAGAAGCTGTGAATTCTGTGCCACGTTTCTCCTCCAAGTCTCAGGAAACAACTGCTTTGCTGTTCCTTCTTGCTGAGATACATATATCATAAGCCTGTTTGTGGAGAAAAGAAGAGGTCAAAAGGGTAATAACTAGAGTCGGGGTCTTCACTTCCTCATTGTTCTCAATCAATAGACAGATAATTATTTAACATTTATTATGGAACATAAGGGAGCCCATTTGGTAGGCAGGTAATAGGTTAGAGCTTAGAGATGATAAAGACCTGACATAAGAGAGATTGACAATGGGATGACTTTAAGGAAATAACAGGGCTTGGCTGCAGGATATGAAGCATGAGCAGAAACCTATTGTAAGAGAGCCAGCCTGGGTGACTGAGAGGATGTTGATGCCACTAAATAATAGAAAACAGCAGGAAAATCTGGAAGGGGAGAGGTCAAAGTCTGTACTGGATGAGTTAAGTTTGAGGCTATGATCACATGCAATTTGACATACAGGTTCAGAACTAATGAAAATGGCAGACTAAAGTGTTCTGAATTTAGCCCCAGGACAACTTGGACCTATTGGAAAAATTTGTGCCAAGATGTCTCTTCACAAAAGCTCTGTTTAGAAAAATTATTTTGGAGGAGGAAGAAGCCTTGTATATTGTGATGCAACGTTTCCTGGCTCTGATATGATGGGAGCTGCAAGCTAAGGTCATGGCAGTAAGAAAAGAAAGTGACAGAGAGATCCAAAATACACTTTGCAGTGAGAACTGCATAAACTTGGAATTAAAATTTAATACATATTTCTTTAAACACACTATTTTCCCCAATATTTTATTTTGAAAAATTCTAAATGGACCATTGGAAAAAAATAGTATAATAAATGCCCATATTCTCTTCACATAAATTTACCACTAATTAACATTTTTGCCATATTTACTTGCTTTCTCTCTCTTTGAAGAAAAAAGATTTTCATCTATTTAACCACATTATAATGATCACATTCAGGACATTTAATAAAGGTATTACAGTCTTATCTAACATATAACTCACGTTCAAATGTCCGTGATTTAGCCTAACAATGTATTTTATGTGTTTTTTTTTTTTTTTGTTGTTGTTGTTGTTGTTTTTTTTGGTATTCAATCAATGGTCAGCTATTGCATTTAGTGTATCATGTCTTTTCAATCTTCTTTAATTTCAAACAGTTTCCCTGCTCTGTTGGTCTTTTGTGACAGTGACCTTTTGAAGAGTCTAGACCAGTTCCTTTGAAGAATGCCTGATGATTAGGATCTATCTGAATGCTTCTTCATGACGAAATTCAGGTTAGCATTTTTGGTGGGCATAACATATAGGCGGGGCTGCATCCTAATAACAGCACCACAGGATGAAGCAGGTAACATCAATCTGTCCCATTACTGTTGAAGTGAATTAAGTTCCATCATTTGGTTAAGTTGGTGTCTGCCAGAATTTGACATTTCAAAGGTACTTTTCCTTTTACCTGTTGGTCAACACTTTTTGACTATTTGAATGTCCTAATTTCTAAAATCCATTCTGATTTACTTAATGTTTTAGCATCCATTGATTATCCTTGCCTGAATCAATTATTACATTGGTGGTTGAAAAACTGAGGTTTTCTAACTCTACAATTCTTTTACATTTGCTGGCTAACATTCTTCTGTGGGAAAGAGCTTTTCTTCCCCCAGCTTTTGTTTTTTAGTGTTATTATGAACTCATGAATTTTTAAGGTTCAATATGTTTTAATCCATTGCTATCGTTTTCTTTTTTTAAGAATTGAGGTATAATTTACATACAGTGCAGTGCCCCAATCTTACATATACTGTCAGATGAGTTTGGACAAGCATATGCACTCATAGGATTCACACCCTTATCAAGATATAGAACATTTCCAACACCAAAAAAAGTTTCCTCAAGTTCCTTCCTAGTTAATCCCTGTACTCATTCTAGGCAATCACTTTTTCATATAAATTTTAATGCCCTATTCATTCCAAATTTGGCCAATCAGAGCCTTTTTATGCTGGCTTTGGGCTTTTTTGTTACGCTTCCATCTGTTTTTGAGCAGTCCTAGCTCTCCTGCACACCCGTCTTTTGACTTTACTTATGATGGTTTTTCTTTTGCCATATTAACGTTTATTTTAATGTAGTTAAATAATCTGGTTTGTTTTCATTGCAGCTGGATTTTTAATTCTAGTTATAAAGCCTTTCCCCACACCCAGTACCTATATGATTCCATCTTTTACATTTTTAAAAATGTATTTGGAGTTTATTCTGCTGAATTATATGAAGAAAGAAGCTACTTTTATCATCTCCTCAAAGATACTTCAGCTGTCTTAATGCCATTTGTTAAAAAGTTTGTTTTTTCCTCAACGATTTGAGATGCCAAGCTTTATAATATACTAAACTTCCGTATGTACTTGGGCTATTTCTGCACTTTCCCTTCCAGACCACTGGACTGAATTTTCCTTTGTCTTATGTTAGAATCATAATCTTTCTTTCCTATTATTTCCATTTGCCTGATAGAACTTGCCCATCCCTTTATTTTTAGCATTTTGAATCAGTTCACTTTAGATGTGTCTTTTGTGTTCACCATACCTTTGGCTTTTGATCTTTGAGCCAACTTTCTTTTAATAGACAAGTACATTTATGTTAATTAGCATGACCAGTGTTCTCTCCCAACTTTGTCAAGTTATTTTGTTATATTTACTGTCAGTGTTATGTTGTATTTGCTGTGCTTCTTTCTATTATCTGTTCTTTGCTTATTTTTCTTTTTGGTATCTCTTCATTCATTTAAGGATGTGTTGAGTTGTTCTAGTACATTCTACTTTTTATGGCACCTGCAGTCTCCTTTTCTCATATTTAGGCATCTACTATTTTGTTGTCAGGTTTAAATGTAGTCTTTGACTCATCTCTCCTGTCTACGTGACGGTCAATGAATTTATTCCACTTTTTTTCTTTATTTTTCATTTTCTTACTTTTAAAAAAGCTGCATTATATCTACTTTTAAAGAATTTTTGCATTTGTATTATGGCCTCTCACCCTTGCCCCACTCTGGTTTTAGTATTAGAGCAACTAATGTATTTAGTTCTTGCTCTAAATCCTTTCTTTGACGTTTTCCAGAACCTGTAACCAGAAGAAGCTTAATTTCTAGTTGATTCTTCAGAAGGGGATTCTGAGTACAGATTGCCCTTTGTTTTTGCATGCTAAAAACTTTTCCTCTAGACTTGATATTTAAAGGACAGCTTGATTGGATATAAAATCCTTTGCTTACACTTTTTTTTTTTGAATTTCTTGGAAATACTGTTCCATCATTAGCAGAAGTTAAGAAGTTTGATTTCAAACCTTTTCTTCCAATATCAAGAGTAGAGAAAAAGTTTTAAGTTTGATCAAGATATATGCTTAATGTCTCAGACTTAAGCATTCCAGTCAATATTCTCAGGCACATGGTGGCCCTTTCAATATGCAGATTCAGGTCTTCTTTCATCTGGGGAAAGTTTTCTTTGAATGATAAGTTTAAATATTATTTCTATTCATTTTTTCTTCTTCAGAGATTTCAATTATATATGTTGAATTATCTTTGCTATCTTCTATATTAATCATTTTCTGACATTTTTAAAGCATCTTCGTTACATCATTTTTGTTTTCTTGACTGTTTCATGGCTTTCATTAGTGTCTCATTATATTTTTAGTTAAATATATTCTCCCTTGGGCACCTTGTAATTTAGTTTTCATTCTAAGATGATTTTGTCATTTTCTTCAATTTATTTCTTCAATTTAATCGACTCTTCTTTTACATCTTTCTGGGAGTTTTTGTCCATTTCTGTTCCTAGTATTTGGATTTCTAATTTGAGTTGTTTTTATACGTGCAAATACATGCTTAAGGATGTTTAATCCTAGTTGAAATGTTGTGTTATCGTTTTCTCCCACTTTAAGTTGGATTTGGGGGAGAATTTCCACCAACTGAAATATTTTATATCTCGTTTTTGTTTTTCTTTTTGTAGTAACTTTGTACAGATACTGTCTGTCCTTCTCAGTTCATTTTGAAATATTTATTTTCCCAGACTATTTTTTATTTATTTATTTTGAGATAGGGTCTCACTCTGTTGCCCAGGCTGGAGTGCAGTGGAGTGATCTCAGCTCACTGCAACCTCTGCCTCCCAGGTTCAAGTGATTCTTGTGCTTCATCCTACTGAGTAGCTGAGATTACAGGCACACACCACTACAACTGGCTAATTTTTGTACTTTTTAATAGAGATGAGGTTTCACCATGTTGGCTGGGCTGTTCTGGAACTCTTGACTTTAGGTGATCTGCCCACCTTGACCTCCCAAAGTGCTGGGACTACAGGTGTGAGCCACTGTGCCTAGCCTATTTTCTTAGACTATTAGTGACAGTTGTATGTAGACAGGGATGTGGGAGGCTTACCGTAATTTTGTTGGTTCGAGAATACCTTCTTATTGAGGTATGAAATGTGATTTCTTTACTACATGGTGCCTTTCACAGGAGACGAGTCAGGGTGCCCCCTGAGTTGGTGATTCTCTTTCGTTTCTATAGGGCCATTAATTTTAATTTCCATTTCCTGTTCCTTCTTTTCCTTTGCCACTCAGCCTCCAGATGATGCTTCTTTGAAGTTATCTTCTTCTGCCTCAGAAGCAGCCCCTTCTTAAGGTCACCATCTTTGGCTCTCTGAGCCTTCAAGTCTTTTCCAATAGATTCTTTAGTAGCCAGAGCTCTGATCCACCAAGGCCCTGGCATAGTCTTATCTCCTCCTGACTCTGGGTGGTATTTTTTTCTAATTCGCTCCACTGCCCCAGGTCCTCGCTTCCTTCTCCTCTCTGGTACATTTTCACAATGGCTCTGATGGTTTGGTTTACTTCCTAACTTGTGCAGTTTGGAGTATTCTTGGCTTTCTATCCACGCTACAGTCTTGGGTTATGACTGGTTTTATTACGTCTTGTGTTAATTTTTAGGCCTTTTTTGGGAGGATATATGAAATGATTTGGATTCAATTAGCTATTGTTATCCTACTGGAAGTTGGAGCCCTCTTCATAAGCTTTCATAAGCTTTGAAATTTGAAATATATGTTAGAGATTACTTACTTCAAACCCCTCTATTCACAAGTGAGAAACTTAGTTCTAGTAAAAGTAAACAATTTGTCCAGCATTGTACGGGAACAGACTCAAGACTACCACTCTATTCCCTCTCTGTCTCATAACAATAAAATACCCTTTCAAAATGCAGGTAAATTGCAGTATGGGGAGAAATCCCCAAAGTCGGAAGTCTCAAGAGTTTCTATACGTTTGTTTAGTTAGTATCCTGGCAAGCTACAGAGCATAGAAATTGTTCTCCTGAGTTGCTTGCAATTCTAATAGATGCCCGAGGAAATATCTCTGGTCCTATTGAATTTTCAAGTCCTAGAAGAAATTGCCTCCATATTCTTATCTCTAATGGTGCATGCTCCTAGGGGTAAAGTAAGAGTAGAGGTTCTTAGGCATTTGATCTAAGCTGGAGTTTTGCTTGCATATGGGAAAGTAGGGAAGAAGAAGAAATAAGAACACAGAATTTTCTCCTCTCTTCTCCCCCAGCATTCTTAAAGATTATTTTATCATCATTTTCATTTGATTCTTATCTATCTGGCAAAGAAACTATAAGGAAAAACTATGATGAGTCAAGGCCCAAAACACTGGCTAAGGCTAACTTACTCAGTCAACAATACTAATGGTAGAACTACAGTGTGCTAGACTGCTAACTTTGGGAGAAACAGTGAGTTATAAAGCAAAATTTTTGCCCACAAAGAGTCCACTGTCTTAGGGAATGAGTTTGCATGCATTATACAAGCAATGTGGTAAGTGCTATATGATGTAAATATAGCTAACAAAGGGAGCACAGAGGTGGAAACAATGACTCTGCCTTGGACAGCAGAAGTCTTTGCTAATGAGGTGGCATTTGAGTTGAGGTTTAAAGAATGAATAAGGGTTTGCTAGGCAGAAAAGTCTATTTCATATTTAGTAAACTGGAAGCAGATGGGGAATGGTTAGAAGATTAGACATGGCTTTGTACCAGAGACTATCCCTTAAACGTCCTAGTATATCTTGAAATTTAAGTGAAAAGCAATAAGAAGTGGCAAAGGGTCTTAAGTAGGTCAGTGATGTGACGCATTTTGTGTTTTAGAACATTGGTTGGGTTGGGAGGGGCACGCCTGGAAGCAGAGAGATGAATTAAAAAGCTGTAGTCATACAACTGAAGGAAGGTCTGTACCTTGATGACCTCCTGATGAAGGAGTTCATTGCCTTGATGACCTCCTAATCTCTGTGTTCACTCTTATGTACAACCACTGCCTGTTGGAAGTCTATCAGATACCTCAAATTCAACTTGTCCAAACCAAAACTCATCATGTCCTTCCTTGCTCCTTAGCATGCATTTCCTGTTTCACATTTTGAGCTCTATAACCCCAGCCAGATGCCAAGGGTCAGCTTCTCCTTCACTCCATACATCCAACAGTCACCAACCCTTAAACAAATCAAATTCTTAAATATCTTCTCTCTTGATCCCAATTGCCACTGCCTTGGTGAGGATATGAGGAGCATAATACCGAGTAAAACACTATGTGAGGAATCAATGGATTAGAGGTCTTCATGAGGTTATAGAGATTCTGGAATGGGAGTCCTAGAGTGTGAAAGGTAGGAGATTACGGCTAGCCAATGTGATGCTTGGAGCTGAGATTTCAAAAGTTGTACAGTTTTTGTTGATGCTAATGTCTTGGTGTGGCCATGTGAATAAGGGCTGGATTTGGGGGCACATACGTTATTGTCAGAGAGAAGGAGATTAAGAAACTGAGAAGTCATGGTATTGAATGGATCATAAAGAAATGATTCAATATGTTTATTTTCTATGTCAACCTTCAATCATGTGTGTTTTATTCTTGTTCCCCTTTCCTTATCTTGAAAGGCTGAGAGTTGAGCCCTAGTACTCCAAAATGTGTATGCATTGGTATGTGTTAGGAATATGTGTGTGTCTGTGCGAGCCTGGAAGTGGGGGTGATGGTTGGTGGTGGGGTGTGGGTTGAGTGGGCAGGAGATCAGGAGACACAGGAGAAGAACTTAGGGAGAGGTTAAAGTGGGAAGAGTATCAGACAGCATTACAACTTGCCTGGAGATGGGGAAATAACACATGGGAAAAATAATAAAATGTTAACAAGGACACTCATCTAGTTCACAACATGGTCTGCCATGGAAGTAATTATTGAAACTGTGAATGCTGATGAAATTTTTGAATTACAAGAGTGCAGATAGAAACGAAAGGACTGAGCACTGAGGTCTAAACCTTGAGAAACTCCCACATTTAGGGATGAGGAGCAGGAAGAGGAGTATTGGCCAAAGATGATGAAGAACCAGGACCTTGTTTCCAAGGTCAGTGAAGGAGGAAAAAAAAATGAAGAAGCACTGATAGTGCTGACTGAACTATAGGATGCCGAGGGACCTTGGGACTTGGAGCCTGGACGCCTGGAGTGGCTTGAGCAGGAACCGCTGTAGCAGAATGGAGCTTGGCAGTAGAGATTCAGGCAGTGGGTGGATGGAGCAGACACAGGGGCAGTAATTGTACCCAAAGGGTTGAGGAATACATCTGTGTAAAACAGAAGAAACGAGGTGATGTTAAAGAAACACACTTATCAAATGAAGGAGGTTTTGTTGTTGCTGCCTTTTTTAGTTGTTTGCATGGAATCTAAGAAAACCTGTGTCTATTTGTGTTTCATTCTCTCTGAGTGAGGAGAGGAGGAGCTCAGGAAAGGCGTGTTTTGCAGATAGGAGGGAAGCTCAAAGTGTTCCCCCCAGGTCCTCCGTATCCTTGTTAAGGAAGGATGTGAAAACACAGGGAGTTTAACCTGCTCTTACTGGCCCAGACTTTCAGGGGCTATTACTTGGAAAGAAACAAACTCTAGCTTTCTAAGATCAGCTGCTGAATTCTCATCCTTTTGGCACTCGGTAATTTTGAGTTTTGGCACCTTAAGGGCAATGAAATTCAAGTTCCACCTTCTCTGCCAGCCCTGGAAGGTGATGCTGCTGTCTCTCCCTCTCTCTTCCACATGAGTCCTTAAATTGTCTATCCCAGTGTTTCCAGATTATGATCAGCTTTTCATTGACAGACTGCGCTGAGCGTCGGCTCATTCATGGGGTAGACGGTTGTTTCCTGTTCTCCGGCCATGACAAATCGCTGACTGTTGGCATCACTGACGAAATAAGTAAGGCCTCTGCCACCCCAGCTTCTATTGTTTTTTCATATGAGTTACTTTAATAGAAAGACTTAAATGCTTCTTTCTATTGCTTTGCCTCAGCACTTCTGGGGTCATAAATTCTTCTCCCTCTTGTCTGCTATTACTGGCATATCAATCCTTTCTAGTTCTGTAAGCACTAAAATTGAAAGAAAACAAGGTTGTGGCTTTATGCATTTTTAATTTAATGAAATCCAAGCTTTGAAGTTGAGGGAAACAATGCTCGTGGCAGCGCGATGTGGCCACCAGAAAAGTCTTCGGAGAGG
The DNA here is from genome assembly GCF_047675955.1 of Chlorocebus sabaeus. Classification (NCBI taxonomy): domain Eukaryota; kingdom Metazoa; phylum Chordata; class Mammalia; order Primates; family Cercopithecidae; genus Chlorocebus; species Chlorocebus sabaeus. The sequence continues at coordinate 108,928,619 of NC_132904.1, forward strand.
CTGGATCAATGGAAGCTTTGCAGGCAATTCGAGTCTCTGCTCTTAATCTTCGGGGAGCTCCCACCTGACTTAGTGTGTGCTTCTCCTGAATTCTAGTCAGGTCATAAATCTTCCTTACCCCTCTTCTTCCATCCCCTCCTTGAGAACATACAGAACCTGGCTGGGATGGGCCCAATTTGCATTCTCAGCCTTGGAGCAGAATCCATGCATCATTTGGTTCATTTCCAGGACTCCAGGATGAAGTGTTTATCTAGTCGGATGACAAGAAAAGGAAAAGAGTGTCTCTGCTCTTAAAAATCTCTCTTTAAGGTAATTCCCTTTAGCACTTAGTTCCAGGGTCTCCAAAGGCTGATAGTCAGGGAGTCCTTCTCACCTCCAGCTCACATTCCATCCTTCGGAGAAAGAGCCTCCCTTGAGATGGAAAAAGTGCAAGTTGGCATAAGGCCCAAGAAAGAATGAAATAAAATGTCCCTCTAGGCATGGCCCAGAGGCATGATTAACACGACTGCTCATCAGCATAAAATATATTCAATTATGAGGGATTAAGAGGCTTGGGAAAGCAAAATGCTAAAGCAGATGAAATATGAGCATATTAGTGGAAAACAGTACCCCAGGACAGCACAGGCTGAGACTGCCTCCAGGTGGAAGTGCCTGTCAGAGATGCTGGGGGTGCACAGCTCTGCACTCTATGAGGGGGGACTGCTTCCCGCTTTGGGTCCCAAAGTTCTTCTATGCCCTGAGGAGGTCATGGGGCTGGAGAGGCACCCTCTGCCTAACCTGCGCCCATTCACCCTGACAAAAGAAAGTGCTTTGCAAGATCTTTGGTTTTCCTTATGGCAGTGGTTGTTGAATTAAGCCATACAAATGTGGGCTGACCATGGAGGTACCTGCAAAGGGAGACTACCTGGATAATTCTCTAAGGTTCTCTCCTGTAGATTTACACAGTCTAGGCAGAGAGGGGAGTGGGTGAAGAATGCGGTGCTTGCATGGAGCAGACTGGGGCAGGACCTTGGGCAGGTGAAAGCCCATTAGGCAAAAGACAGAGAATCAGAAGAATGGCAAGAGCACCTTTTGGGATAGAAAGTAGTGACCCTAGAATCAGGGCCAGAAGGCCTACTTGCCTGGAGTAGAAGATCAGCAACCAATCAATTAGCTGAACAAGTATTTGGGGGCACCTTCTGTTTTCTTTATTCATCATGTATTTAGCAATGCAGAGAAGCACTGGGTTGAACCCAGAGCTATTGCAGGGAGCATGGGAATTGAGAGAGGACTTGTACTAAAGAAGCAGCAATGGAGAGAGACTCAAGGCAAGGAACAGTTGTTAGGTGATGTACCATGGTGGAATTCCAAGAAGTAGAATTAGATACTCCAAAACCAGAGCAAATTGTTGGAGAACCGTGTTGTGATTGAGAGTGACTTTTAGGGTCAGGAGGAACTGGATTTGAATGCTGATTCTCACACTTACTACCTGTGTGATTTGAATGAGTTACTTAACCTTCCTCTAGCTCCTTGTCTTCATCTGTGAAATGGGAATCACAGTGGCATCCATCTCCTGAAGTTGCTGTGAGCGTGCGAAGCTCCTAAGACAGTGACTGTCACCGAGTAAGCACTCAGTACATTTTTATTAGTACTGTCATCATCATCAGAGATGGAACTGAGAAGTATGAGTGGAAAATAAGAGAAATGGAGAGAGTCAATGAGGTGACAGGAGCAGATGGCGGGGCTCTGACAATCTTTCAGCCACATTTGTCTGGCCTGGGGTTGTTTGCTTTAGACCAGGAATATAATGCTGCCCATGCAGCAGGGGTCTTCATGGCCACTGATGGCCAAGGTAGGGGAGCCAGACAAGAATGAAAATATAGGAATTCAGAAATGTCATCTGGTGTTTTGCCAGATGCATTTGGGATGGGTTGAGTTGGATTCATGGACAATGAGTAGGGTATGTGATTAGGTGCAGACACAGGGGCTTAAGTAACACTGGGCTACCTGTTACTTGTCCCCATAGTGGCATGGAAGAGGTGAGCCCATTGACCTCTAATTGACCTTTCTGTTCCCTAGATAGAAGCACTCTATTTGGACTGGTGTACAGAGGAATGGTTTAAAGCAGCTTTGCAAACAAGGCTCAAATGTATCTACCTTCTTTTCTTACTTAAAAAGGGGTTAGAATACAAAATAAGAGTTACTCTCATTCACCCTAGAAGAATAGAAGGGTAGCTTTTCTTGCAAAGCTGGCCTGTCAATTTCTTTTAAACAAAAGCACTGTAAGAGTATCACTTGTAAATCATTTTGTAATCTATTCGTCCATTCATTCATTTGACAACTATGTATTGAGTTCCTCTTATATGAAAAGCACTGTACTAGAACTTGGGAATAAGCAAAGAAGCCCTCAAGGAACTCATAAGAGAACAAGTCAGGTTAACACACATCTGTCATCAAAAAAGGAGAGAGCAACAATGGAAGTAGGGGATGAACTGAGCCTCTTCTATTTCTGGGATATGTGGTCAAAGTTCAGAGTACAGATGGTGAAAAAGTGTTGTAAGATGGAGCCAGGGACCAGACCTTCATTCCCTGTGAGATTTGGCATGGTATGGCCACCTCATGACTAATAAATATCTTCCTCCAAGGCAGTAGAATGAAAGTTAGGGGAGAGATCACTGAGATAATAAACATAGATCATCTCTCTTGGTCTCTAAGTCTCCAGATCATGTAAACCTCCAGCTCGGGGACCAACCAGAGTTCAGAATAGTTGCTTTCCATATGTGTTACCTGGCCGAATGTAGCACCAGAACCAGGGAGGAAGGGAGGCATGTGCCCAGTTCCATCTACCTCCTAAGCCACATTCACCTGCTCTAAGTCCTCCAGTATTGGGCTCCCTGGAGGCAGTGCCTTCACTTGAAAACCAGGTGGCCCAATAAAACTGAAGGCAAATCTGAGAGTAGGGAGGTCTATCACAGGAGCTGAGAAAGGGCAATAGGGGTGGAAATCTTTTCTATCCAGCAGAAGAGGAAATTACTCGTTTCCTTTAAGACTAAGTTACCCTGTGTTGGGGTGGACTGCAAGGCAAACTAACATAGGCATCAATAAATCCCAAGTTGGAAAGTTGGGATAGAAACTCTGCCCCCAACAGGCGTCTGTAAATAACTGTTGCACGGATGAATGAAATGCATATGTGCGTACCATATTCTTCCAGCACAAGATTTGATTTGGTTTCCATGTCTAGAGGCCAGATGCCTACTGGGAGGTCGTCCAAATCACCAGTCTTGATTTTTTCTTAACTGCTCCCAGGGGATCCAGGGAGTGATTCTGGTATCTGGCACCAGCAGCATGGCACTGTGCCCCGAGAGCATCAATGCACTGCTCATATTGGCTTAGGTCCGTGTACCCGCTGAGCAGAGCCTACCACCCAGATGGTATAGACTCGGATTCCAGTCCACTTGGAATGGCCATGTCTTGCCAACTCCATCTCCAAGGGGACAGTCTGTACAGAACTCACATGCCAAAATGCCCGGGAGTTTGCCAACCAAAAGGTGGTGAGTGGTCTTGTCCCATAAGCACCACTTAAAACAGGCAGCAGATGGGAAACTGGGGCAGGGGGTGGAGAACAGCTGGATGATATTTGCTGCATAATATCTCTTAAGGGATTTGAAAATCATTATTTAATTTCCCTTCCCACCTTCTCATGTAAACAAGTGTCCTTTATCAGGGGTGTGGAAATCAGCATTTTTCGTGGTTGATGCTCATCTTCACAGGCTCCTTAGCCACCTTCTTCCTGCCTGCCAATACACGCACATGCATGCACGTGGACACACACAGACACGAGTGTGCACCGATGCACACGTATGCATTCACCTCCATCAACAAGGGCCTTATTTCATTTATTGAGTATCTAAAGCCTTGCTAGGAGCCTAGGCTTCCTCTCTGAAGTCTCTTTTAAAAATTAAATCTGGCTCTTTGGGGCTGCAGCAGGAAAACGGAATTTGAGATACAGTAATTCTAGATATTTATATCCTCCCGTCATTTGCTCAGTTGGTCTTCTGCAGCTGTGGTTTGTTAGGGATTATCCCACCAAAAGGAATAACAGAAATACACATATTTAATAAGATTTTTTTTTTTTTTTTTTTTTTTTTGCTCCATTTCTGTTTCTGGTTCTAAATAGGCACTTGGAGGAAGGGAAGCTCTACATAGGAGACGATCTCAGGGCAAGGAACAGTTGTCCAGCAGCACAGGGTTGGGGGTGGGAGGGGGGAAGGGAGGGGAGGCGCCTGCAAGGAGGGAGGAGGGAGGGAGACGGGAGCCTGGAAAAGCTGGAACTGGATCCTGGTCCCAATGTTCATACAGAGGAGAGGACAGTGGTTCTGCAAATGCCCCTTTACAGAAGTATTTAAAGCCCACTTCTGATTTCTTTAGCCCATGGTTTGAAGGCCAGGTGTTCTGTGGTCTGAGCAATCCATTACCTACCTTTCTTCATCACTTCTGGGTGGAGTTCATTTGGCCCCAAAGAGAAGTTCCTGACTCTCCACCTCTCACTTTGATTTCATGGAACCTTTCTTCCTAGGGGTGGAAGGGCTGGCTGATAGATACCTGGGTATGGGTTACCACACCTGCAGGCCCCAGGGGCCCATAAACACCCTTGACCTCAATCCTGAATGACCTCTAGGTGCACAAATGCTCCAGGGCTATATTTCCATTGGTCTTTTGACTCCTATTAACAGTGTCCCGGGGACTTTTGGTTGGGGGTGTTATATAAATGTTTTTTGAGTCTCATCTGCAATAATCCCCCAGTTCAGGCAAGGGTTTATTCTGTCTCTGAAAACACAGAGAGAAAAAAAGACAAGACTTTTCTTCTCTTTAAAAGCTATGCCATTTCTGTCGAGAGGCACTCACTCCAGCTCTCTGCAATGTGGTGAAATCTCCCCAGGCTAACTCCTCCTATGATGGGAGCTCAGCATAAAAATTACAGCTGCCTCAGAGGCCACCTGACCCTGATGCATCAATCCCTGGAGTGAGGCCAAATCACCACTTAAAATGACGATTCTGTACAAAGTGACACAATGACATGTTAAAAATATATAGATGAATATAGATGTAATATGAAAGTATGTATTTTTCCTGCTCTCCCCATCAGAAGCAGGCATGTTAAAGGTATTAATCGGCATTCCTCTCCAGAGGGATCCTCTAGTTATGTGCTTTGGAAGCCAGACAGGAAGTGTGAATCATGCAGCAATGCAAAATTAATCCAGACAAAATGAAAAATGAAATGATGCAGCCAAGGTATCTGGGATGGAGGGGCCAGGAGGGTGAGAAGTCCTGCCCTGTCTTCCCTGGCTCTCTGCAGGAGAGGAAAGGCTTTATTTGTACGGGGTGGTTGCTGAGGGAACCGGGACCTCCCCAAAGCAGGGCGAGTTGATACATTCTCTCATTGCTGAGGAGTAGAATACCTGGGGAGGGAAGGTCTGTGCAATGGTCCAGGCTTCCAAATGGCTGGTCCTGACTTTGAGGGCACCTGGAAACCGGTTGAAAGCTTGGCAGGTGTACCCGAAGACACAGATGTGGTTCCTGTCCTCCCACCCCCACAGTGCTGGCTCCAGACATGTGCAGAGTTGGAGGTGACTCAGACCGTGCATGCACCTGTCCCCAGCAGATACTATTCCTATTGTAGGGAGTGGAAATTTCCCACCTTCTTCAGAGGTGGGAAACACAGACACAACCTTTACTTTATATCCAGATTTTTTTTTATTATTTTTAGAAAAGACAAGGGCTCTCTCTGTTGTCCAAGCTAGAGTGCAGTGGTATGATCACAGTTCACTGTAGCTTTGAACTCCTGGGCTCAAGTGATCCATCTCAGCTTCCCAAGTAGCTGGGACTACAGGTACATTCCACCACACCTGGATAATTAAAGTTTTTTTTTTTTTTTTTTTGTAGGGATGGAGATCTTGCTATGTTACCCAGGCTGGTGTTGTATTCCTGGCCTTAAGTGATCCTCCCGCTTTGGCCTCCCAAAGCACTGGGATTATAGGTGTGAGCCACTGTGCCAGCTTATGTCCAGATTTTGATTTCCTAGAAGCCTACCCATGGGTAATTCCTGAGTGTTTTTCTCAACCCCTCAGTTCAGACAGGAGAGATCATCTCTTTTTCCTTCTTGTGTAAGGACAGAAATTGAGTTTTCTACCCTTAAAGTATATTTCCATTGCAAGCAACTTGCTCTGGCTCTTTGCAGTGAGATGTGAAATCTCTGGTCCTGACAGACTCCATGGATCACATTTCCAGAGTAAAAGAGTAATTAGGTAGCACGCTTTAGTGTTTTTCAGCCCCTTCTGGGTTTACTGGCAATCACACTGTAGTTTTCTCTTTCTCTGTCAGCTTTAGTATTTGCTACTTTGTCTATATCCTTTTAATTTTTGTTTTTGTTTTTGGAGTTCTAATGTCTGTCTTTTTGAAAACTTTTAAATTCAGACATAACCTGCACGAGGAAACTGTACACTAATCTCATATGTACAGCCCCAGTGAGTGCTTCTATGGGAAGACGTCCGATAATCCCCTACCTAGGACACAGAAAGTCCTACCTAGTACACACAAAATGGAGCGTACCTGAACAAGACCAGTACTGTTTATTCTGAGTCATGTGCTCTTTCCTGAGGCAAATTGGACACTCATCAGTCAGCTACCCTTTCAGAGGGAGGGTTGATGGGGCTGGGGGGCACCTACCTTCCTAAGCACAGTAGAGAGCTGCAGCGCTCAAGTTCAACCCAGGGCAAGTTGAACGACACAGCCAGCCTCCTGGGAGGGCTTCCTCTTGTCCGTTTCTCAGTCCCTCCTACCCCACTCCCCAGACCCAAGCCCATCACTCACATCTATCACGGTAGTGAGATTTTTTTCTTTCTTTCTGGAGTTTCATATGAATGGACTCATATAGTATAAACTCTTGTGTCTGGCTTTTTTCATTCAACATTATGTCTTTAAGTTTCATACATGCTGTTGCTTGTGTCAGTAAGTTTTTTATCTTTAATGTTGTGTAGTACTCCATTACATGCATTTACAGAATTAATTTATTCTGTTGATGAACATTTGGGTTGTTTCTAGTTTGGGCTAATAAGAATAAAGCTGCTTTGAACATTCTTCTCCATTTTTAGTTGTTGTTGTTTTAGTGAACATATATTCTCATTTCTCTTGGGTACACCTAGAGTGGCATCGCTGAGCCACAGGCTGTGTGTGTCTAGCTTTGGTAGATCCTTCCAAATCATGTTCCAAAGTGACTGCAACAATTGACACTCCTACCGATAGTCTATGAGTGTTCCACTAGCTCTATATCCTTTCTAACACTTGGCTCTGTCTCTCTCTCTACTTATAGTTGTTTACATAGGTAGTTGTGTGCTTGCTTGTTTGGGGCCCCTTGCTCCTTAATTAAACCCTAAATTTCCCAAAGCATATATTGTGCAGGGATTGGGGTAAACAACTCCTTGGGCCATACCAGTGTTAAAACCAAAAGCCCCAGGGTTCCTGGGAATCCTCTTAGTCCTAGGCAAACTGGGATATTTGGTCACCCTAACTGCGGTATAATGGAAAGGAAACATGCTTTGGCAAGAAACTATTCTGGTTTGAGTGCTAGTTTATCCACTAACTAGTTCTCAGTTAAGGGAAAAATTAATGGATAGATGAGTAGACAGATGACAGAGCAAATGTAGTAATATGTTGATAGTAGAAACTAAATGATAGGTATATAATGTTAACTGCCAGTTCTTCTCACTTTGCTGTATGTTTGGAAATACTAATAACAAAATGTTGGGGGAAAAACAAAATGGAAATAATGCTTCTTGCTTGTAAAGGGCATCAGATCTCAGAACTCAGAAGTGACTTCTTTCCCATTATGAAACAGCTAAAAAGAATAAATGCCTTCACAATCCTGGTCTTCCAGTTCAGCTGCCCTACCTAGTTCCTCTATCTCTAAAAACCTTTCAGAAGAAGAGAGACAAAGGATCAAATAGCAAATAAGAGCAACTGGAGATAACTTGTCTTTAAATTCCAGCAGTCACATTGCTTTGCTCATAGTCTTCTTGTGAACAGACCAGGAAGCTTGGTGTCATACCTCCCTGCCCCCCATGGCCTGAGGCCGGTCACAGGTAGAATAGGCTGGGCTATTAACCATGACCTGATACCTTCTTGAGCCATATTCTCCAGCCTCTCTGGATTCTAACTTTGCTGTCATCACTTGCAAAGCTGACTTACTTTTATCCTCTTTCAAAGACATCTCTTGTTCCCATGGCAACTTACTGGGGGTCTTCTATCACCATGGGAACATGGCTGCTGGGTTTAAATACACCTTATCACCACAGCATTAAAAAATATGGGGAAAGAGGGAGACTGGTTGTCAAGGAAACAGGCTTCAGGTCTTCTCCATGAGAGATAGGCTGGAGAAAAGGAAGTGCTGTGGGGTGTTTGGAATCAACACCACGCCCAATCCTGGTCCTGCTGGGACAGCCATTCATTTTGCAGATTCCAGGACGTGAGTGTGTGTGCAGGGATCTTTCTGTGTTGGCTATCTGAACAACCCCGTAGGAAAACACCTTGGGGATTTCAAGGGTCTCACAGGAAGCTCTCATCGCTCAGCCTGAGGAATAGAAGCAGCATGGTCTCTCTCTCTTGCACACACACACACACACACACACACACACACACAGAGGGCAGGTCACTATGGGGCATCTTTCTTATTATTAAGAGGGCAGCAATTTTGTGGTGAGCAGCCCAGGAAAACCAATCCAAAAGAGCAGAGATCAAAAGGGCTTAAGAGAGGCTTAAATAATGGGAAATGTGAATTCTACCTAGGAAGGAGAAAAAGGAATGTACCTGAACAAGACCAGTACCGTTTATTCTGAGTCAAATGCTCTTTCTGGAGGCAAATGGGACACTTAGTCAGTCAGCTACCCTGTCAGAGGGAGGGTTGATGGGGCTTAGGGACACCTACCTTCCCAAGCGGAGTAGAGAGTTGCAGAGCAAACGAAGGCACTTGACCCCTCCCCAGTGGAGGGGAAAAAAAGCCATGGAAGAGGCATGGTGAATTCCTGGATCACAGGCTTCCAACGACATCCAGTACTGTGCACAGTGACACTCAATCAATGTCACTGCTCTGGTAGATTCAAAGAAACAAAGCAAATACCATTCAACTCTGTATCATTCCTATCCAAGTGTCCAGGTCCTTATGCACATCTGGGAATTGTGTCTCTAGCGGGCTCAGTCCAAGGGGGAAATACGAACAAACATAGTCCTGGCTGACAGCTCTCTCCCTTTTCCGCAGTTTGCAGAACCCCAGGTCCTCAGACTGTCATGTGGTTTCTCAGAGCCACCCATGGTGCCATCCTGCCCAGCTTGACCCTCTTCTCAGCCCATTCCCACAACCCCTGACCTCTCACTGCATCAAAGTTTACCTTTTTTCCCCATAGGCATGGAGTAGGGGAATAATAAAGAAGAAAGACAATGCTCTTAGAAAATTCTGGGTTTGAATTGCAGCCCCACCACTTTTCAGATCCATGACCTTAAAGGAATCTCTTACTTAAGTTTCTATTTCTACAACAAATTCATAAAATAATTTTAAGGATTAAATGAGATAATGAATGTAAAAATGCCCCACAAACTATGGATGCTATGCACTGATGAGGATGCTATGTACTATTAAACCTCCAGGGAGCACCTCTTCATTCTAACAGGGGGCCTTAGACTATAGGACTGATTCTGAGGGGGACCAGTCCAGGTCTTGCTCACAGCCGGGGATGTGGACATTTCCAGTTGTTAGCCGATGTGTATAGGGTCTATATTCTGCCTCCCTGGATGCCCCTCAGAGCCAAGCACTGTGCTAGGTTCGTAATAGGTTCCATAGTGGCTGCTGATGGACACAAGCATGGTGCTATTGACGAAGACTTTTGGTGCCCTTCACATTGCTCCACCCAGGTGGGCACCAGTGTGTCCACCATACCCACGGGGCAGGCAAGGCCTCTCCAGCAGTGACAGCCAAAGAGCCCAGGTACAGACCCAGAGGAAGCAGACATGTGGAGCAGCCGCAGAGGCAAGGCAGCAAGGCTAGGTATAGCAATTTTCCTCCAGGACTGCCATGATTCACAGTCTAGCTGCCCGGAGGGGACCTCTCTGCAGCTCTCGACTCCATTATCTTCAGCTCACTCCCCACCCCTGGCCACAGCCCCGTTTTCTCCTCTTAACACTTGTCCACTTGGCAGGCCACCCTGGTAATAGCTCCAGGAAAGACAGATTATCAATCCCTCTCCAGAAGGGAACAGTTATTCATGGTCTCACCTAGAGTTTTATGGAAAAAAAAAGGCAAGATGAGCACCGTTTCCTGCTGCCCCTGGGAGGTGAAACCTGAGAGTAGAACCTAGGCCTGGGGTGGGCTAGACGAGAGCCAGGGAGGAGATCGATGGAATGGCAATGAGGCAGAAGGCGGATGCGGAATCCAGGCAACAGGATGCAGGGATGAGATCAGGAAAGACCCCAGTGCCAGGCTCCCCTGAACCAACCTGTGCGTACCGCCAGGGACATGAGGCACTGTGCCTGGGGCAAGGCCACAAGGCATACGTAAACTCTGCCCTCCAGTAGATACATCAAAGCATCATTTTTATAGTAAAATGAAGAAGGAGATATTTTGATGCAAAGTGCAAATTTTCCATGAATTTTTAAGAAAACTATTGAGACTTTAGATGTTTTTCTTGCTACTTACTCCAAACCCCCAATCTTGTCCTTAGAGCCCTGGAGGTATTTGTTCTTTTCTGCCCTTGATGTGTTTCATTCACTCATCCATATGTCCATTCATTCATTCAACAAATAATATTAAGTGACAACTCTGTGCTAGGCACCAGAAATGAAGTAGGTAGCAAAATACACATGAATCTTGACTTTATGGAGCTTATACCATTGGGGAAAGCTTTGAAAGCCTAATGAGCCAAATTTCTCTTTTTTGTGTTTGAAGAAAGAATGAGCCTCCTGTCACCAAAACTGTGCAGGCAGAGGTTAGATAAGCAACAGTTGCTTGTTGAATGAATGTGTGAATGACAAATGGTTTTCTGCATCTGATGAGAAGGCAAACAGGCTGACTTCTCACATGCTTTCTAACCCATGACTCTGCCTTCTCTCCCCTGGAATAGTTTCTGAAGCTCCTTTCTACTTGTGTCTTTTAGAGTCTCACGCCTTGATCCCTCCCCAGTTAAACTCAGTTTCCTCCTGCAATCTGGGCAGCCCAGGGTCTCGAAGTCTTTCTATCATGTTTGTCTCCTTTGGCCAGTCAGGCAGTGGAATCTATCTGAGCATAGAATTTAAGAAAAATAGAGAAAAATAAAATCAATTGTCTATTGATAGGGGCTGGAGAAAAAAGGGAGAAATGAAATATTTCTTTCCTCGTCCTGTTTTGGCCACCAAATGGATTTGCTTCAAACATGGTAGGAGGCCCAGCAAAGGCAGGATGGTTCCTATTTCAAGAGGTATAGAACCCTAGCTCTGAAATACAGCCACCAAAATGGCCCAGCTCAGAAATAAGAAGGAGAGGCATGTGTAGTCCTACACACACTCTTCCCTCCAGCCACGATCACAGTTACTATCTCCATGGACGCAGGAGGGGATAAGAAGGAAGTCCCTGGGTATCTTAGAAATTGGGTTGAGCTTTGGGTGGAAGATTCTGAATGGCCTAGCCCTCCTATGGTATGACCATTCCCACTGACTCCCTTGGAGGGGTGTGTGTGTGTGTGTGTGTGTGTGTGTGTGTTGCATATGCAAATATGGTGTGTCGCTTTCACAGAACTCCTGTCAAATGCAATTTAGGCATGTTTTCATACATCCATATTTAACCCTTACAACAACTCATTTAGGGTAAGTGACATCATTTGCATTTAAGAGGTATTGAAGCTGCATTTTGAGGCTGGGCATGATGGCTCATGTCTGTTATCCCAGCACTCTGGGAGGCTGAGGCAGGTGGATCACCTGAGGTCAGGAGTTCAAAATGAGCCTGGTCAACATGGTGAAACCCTATCTCTACTAAAAATACAAAAATTAGCCACTTGTGGTGGTGTGTGCCTGTAATCTTAGCTATTCAGGAGGTTGAGGTAGGAGGATCCCTTGAACCTAGAAGGTAGAGGTTGAAGCAAGCCAAGATCAAGTCACTGTACTCCAGCCTGGGAGACAGAGCAAGACTCCATCTCAAGAAAAAAAAAAAAAAAAAAAAAAAGCCCTATTTTGGAGGGTAAACAAAGTCTCTGACTCCATGTCATCTTGGGCACCATGATGCCTCTCCTTTTAGCTCCCACACAGTGGTGGGCTTCAAAGACAACGTTGCTTAAATGCCCAGCTCCCTCCAGGTGGGAGAAGTAACTTGCTCCAAAAAGAAGGCTTATTTACCAGAGTGGCTCAGGATGAGACCCCACCAGGTCCAGCTGCAGGCCTTGAGTGCTCTAGAAACTGGTTCTTCTGGGAAAGGAGACCAAGCAGGTCCTATACTCCTAGAAGAGCTGCTGCACTTCAGGCAGTGTGCGCCCACATTGCTGAGCTACTTCAGTGCTCACCTTGGGCTAGAACCAGTTTCCCAGGCTGCTATGTGGACATCCCTGAGACTCTAAGTGACCCAGAAACTGCAGAGCTGGTTTCCAACCATGACTCAACAGAGACGCATCCTCTTCCCCATGGCCCAGCACCGCTGGCATAGAAGCCCCACTCAGCACCGGGGAGAGGGGATTCCACTCTTCTGTCTGTCCAGGTAATTTATCACCCAGAAACAGGGTTATAGAGAGATGTTTGACTCTGAAATGACTCTTGTGGGGAACAGGAAGAATAAACCTGTCCCTTAAGTGCCATGTCTCATTCTGGCTGCAGGGGAGGGACAGGAGGAGAGTAAGGTAGAAAAGCAGGTGGAGCAGGAAAGGCAGGAAAGGGAAGCCGGGTGACTGAGAAGTTCTGCAGAGAGAATGGTGGTATGTGGTTACTAGATGAGGAGCTGGAGCCCTAGGCTGGGGTGTCAGGTTTCCCTCTGACCTGGAAGCAGAACAGTCCTTAGACGTATCTGGTAGAATCCCTGCTGCTCAGTGATATGTGAGTTTCAGAAGCCCTGGCCCCACCCTGGGTGTATCAGCTCCTCAGAGATAGGGAAAGAAGACCTCACAACACCAGGCACCGTGGTACCTCTGTGGCTCTCGGGGGCTGAGGCTGGGGCAGAAATGGAGTGATATTTGCCCAGGGCCCTGGATTAGCTCTGAGGCCAAGGGTTGGGAGAGGGGAAGTGCAGCTGTCAGAACAAAATCAAACCAAAGCTTGTACTTATGAGGAACAGGAAATTTAAGGGAATGAAGTGCTGTACTTCGGTTTCCAAGACCCAATGCTTGCCTCAGTTTCCCTCAAGTCCATTTCCACCCAATTCTATTGAAGAGGATGCTCTGTCATTCTGCTGCCTTTCACAGTGACGTGAGAATCACTCTGTTCCTACTGATTGAGTAACCTGCTTCCTTTTTTCTTCATTTCCAATGATATAGACAGGACCTGGGTTAGGGCAGATGAGTGAGGCACTTGCCTCTGGCACAAAAGGGGGCACCAAACACCTCAGTAGACAAGGTAAATGATATTTTAATACAACATTTAGAAAATAAAAATCAATGCAAAAAATGCTTGATGTACAAAGTATTCAAAATTTCAATTAAGATTGGATTGGTACTAATTTCTCCATTTGTCTCAGGCTCCAATATGGTTGGGCACTGCACAGTGCTGGATACAGATATCACTCAGTGTGCCTTCAGGGTGGGGGGAGAGAGTCCAGCAGAAACAAGACAAACGTGCCCCTTTTAGGCGTTGGAAATGGAGCTTCCAATCTAGTGGACAAGGGAAACAGTGGAACAAATAGGTCAACCATTAAAAGTTGACAATTGTGATTGGCTTGACAAACAGGGTTTTGTGGTGGATGGTTTGGATAGGATAGTTAGAGGAGCTTACCTGGGAATGTGATGTTTCTGCTATAATTTGAGGAATAAAAAGGAGCCAGCTGTTGTAGGTTGAATTATGTTCACGTGAAATTCATATCTTGAAGCCCTAACTTCCATGATCTCAGAGTGTGACCTTATTTGAAAATAGAGTCATTGCAGCTGTAATTAGTTAAGATGAGGTCATACTGGAGTAGAGTGGTCCCCTAATTCAACATAATTGGTGTCTTTATAAAACAGGGAAATTTGGACACAGCCACCCATGTAAACACAGGGATAATACAGGCAAAGATGTCAAGATGAAGGCAAAGATTGGGGTGATGCTTCTATATGTCAAGGAACACCAAAGATGGCCAGCAAACCCCCAGCAGCTAGGGGAGAGGCCTGAAGCAGATTCTCCCTCAGCCCTCAGAAAGAACCAACCCTGCCAGCACCTTGATCTTGGACTTCCAGTCTCCCAAATTGAGACAATAAATTTCTTTTGTTTAAACCCCCAGTTTGTGGTATTTCATTAAGGCATCTCTAGCAAACTAATACACAGGCCATGCAAAGACAGACATCCACGGGGCACAAACAGTAAGAAAAGGCCCTGAGGGGAGTAATGGGTCAGCCCTGTTTGGGGAACTGGAGAAGACAGTAAATGTGTCCATAGCACAAAGAGTGAGGTCATGAGGTGAGCAGGAGCCAGTTCATCTAGGAGGACACTCTGGAGTAATGGATTTTACTCCAAGTACAAAGAGACCTTGCTACTTTCCTGTGACCCGTTGACTTCACAGAAATGTCACTGAACCCAAGATATTTCCAACTCCACTGAGCTAAAACTTGCTGTGTTTGTGAGTGAGCCTAGGGGTGGAGTGGGGCATAAAAAGCAGAAAAGATGTCAAGATTTAATGAACCCCACCTAAGTCCCCGTGGACAATTCTGGATGTCCTGGTTTTTTGTTTTGTAAGGCCAGCTTCTGCCAATTTAGTAGCTGAATAACCACTATGAATGATCAGGACATTCAGCCACCAATGTCGTCCAAGTGAAGATTTCAGATGAGGATCTGGAAGTGAGGGTGGGGAACCAGGAAGCACAGAAGAAGACTGACATTGTGAACCCCTCCGATAGAAAGTAGATGTGAGGACAAAAGAAGTACTGAAACTCAGAGGGACTGGACCTCTTTCTCCTTGTAAGTCAAGCTGAACATGGAAAGAGGAACTGGTAGGAGAGTTTGTCCTGCTGGCATGAGCCCCCAGGGAAGTCCCCCAGCTTCCTGGATGCCTCAACTCTTGCTGTTGCCTGCTTGGACTCCATCCTCAACAGCAGCTCCTAGGGCTTGTCTGGAGGCCCTGGATTGAAGGTGCTTCCCAGCCTGAACACCTGTAGAGGTGGTAGCTGTATTCTTTAGGTATAAGAACAGCATAGTTTTCAAGCGTGTGTATAAGGGTGTCTTCTTCCTCTGGGCAAATCACTCCCAGGATCAAGAGCCACAAGTGTCAACTTAGCAATCTTTGTCAGTGGCAAGGAGGTGACACTAATCTAAACCACAATTTTCATAGCCAACTTAAGCTTATTTTCTTACCTTGTCTTTTCTTAGAACTGCATCACTTCTTACACAGGTTCTTTTTTTTTTTTTTTTTTTTTTTTTTTTAATCATTTATGAAACCATGGAGGCCTGGAAATGAAGCGAGAGTGACTATTCATGCCTGAGCTAATCTCTTCCCCCAGGGGTACTGCTGGGAGATAGACAGTGAATGGTCAGAATTCATAAGTTCCAGGTCAGAGGTTGACTCAGCCATCCCCTGGGCTGATGGAACCATCAGAAGGATCCTCTGATTCAGGCCTCAAAGTGGGCCCTGTGGAGCAGCATCCCAGACAGCAGGAATTGGACCTGCAATTACTCCTTGGGACTCAGGGAGGAGTTTTAACAAGAACATTGCACATCTTCTGAGCAGGTGGTCTTGTCCATCTCTAAAATCAAACAATTTTTTTTTTTCCACTGTTCTATAACAGACTGTTGCCTGAGATCCTAGAACTGTTGCGTTTTTGATCTCCCTCTTCGCAGCATGGACAGCGGATCCCCTTGATCTGCAAGCCCTGCCCTGCCTCTCTCTGCATGCTGGGGGTTCAGAGAGGCTACACCCTTGGGGGGCATTGGGAGCTGCTGGAGATGTGCACAGCGGGCAGTGGAGAGAAGTCGTCTCTTCTGATCTCCCTGCACGGGAAGTGGTGAGGGTTGCTGTAGGACCTCTGGTGAAATTACCTTAGCTATTGACTAGTAAAGAGATGAGAAAGGAGAGATCCTATAGATTTTCTTTAAGAAATAAATATTGTCTCCTCTTTTTCTCTTTTTCTCCAGTAAACAGTGCCCAAATTTGGAAGTATCATGTGTAATTTATTGTCCCATTTTAAATGTTTCTTGTAACTATGAATTATTTTGCTTAGATCAGATTCCATTATAATAAACTCCCACTTGGACTCCAAATTCTTTTACAACAGTGGAATTTTGCTTGAACTAATGCATTGTTATAAATCACATTTCCTGACCCCAGCCTGGAGTTTACACTTGGTTTTCAACTCCACAACTGACCAAAAAATGGGATCTTAAGCAGGTCATCTCAACTCTTCAGCCCTCAGTTTCATTTACCATAAATTAGGAACGCTAGATATAGCTGACCTAATTCCTCATAGGTTTGTTGGGAACCAATAAGATTATTTTGTAAAAGTGTGCTGGAAAACATAAAACTCCATTGAAATGTTAGCTTCTTGTTTGTTGACAGAACATCAGTCACATTTGAGGAAGGTATTTTGAGCTCCTTGCTTATGTGGTGGTGATTTGAAATCCCGTCTGCTTTGGATAATTCATATTCCTCTTTGCTTTCCAGCATCAGATACACCTGTAACACTCCTGTAACCTTGCATTTACTTACCTGTCCAACAGGGAAACTAGTACTGGCCTACCTTCGACTCTTGGATCATTTTGCTTTTACTTTACCCCAGGATATGTAGGACTTCGATAATTTTGGTGGACATCTGATTTATTGATGCTGGGCAAAGAGGGGCACTCAAGCAATATATGCAGTGCCAAGTGAGATGTTGAGGGAAGCTCAGTTTTTTTAGAAAGCTTTGCTGTGCACAGCTGTGATCCAGGTGTATCAGAAGATGCTGAGAGCTCACAAGAAGGGAAGATGAGACTGCTAAGGCTGAACTGGAGGCAAGGATTGTATCAGTAGACTCCTTCCTCTTCCTTTCATGATACCATCCTGCTGTGGTCAAATGTATGTGTCCTTCCAAAATTTATATGTTGAAACCTAATCACCAAGGTAATGGTATTAGGAGGTGGTTGAAACCTAATCACCAAGGCGATGGTATTAGAAGGCAGGGCCTCTTGGAGGTGGTTGAGTCATTAGGGCTCTACCCTTGTGAGTGGAATTCATGCCCTTATAAAATGGCTGTAGGAAACAGGTCTTTTTTTCCTTCCAGCTTCCACTATCTTGGAATCAGAGAGCAGCCCTCACCAGACACTGAATCTTCACCAGACACTGAATCTTGCAGCACCTTGATCTTGGACTTCCTAACCTCCAAAACTATAAGGAAATATCAGGTCTCAGATGTTTTGTTATAAAAGCAGAAATGGGCTGAGACATAGCTCAACACTTATCATGGAATGTGTTGTTTAGTGATAAGGCTGAGAGAAGCCTTAGAAATGAAATGGAAGATAAAATTTAACATACAGCTCTAGGTAAAATATACTTTTGACATAGGTTGGAGACATCAGAACCTACTCCTACAATACCAGTGCGTCGGTCAGTGCCATGAATCTTTAAGTTAAATGTTTCACCCTCATGCACTGCTAGTGGGAGTGCACACTCGTGGAGCCACTCTGGAGAGTAGGCATGCGTGACTTCATTGAATTAAGTCTATGTATATCCTCTGACCCAGTCATTCCAGTGCTGGGGAGACAAAGGACAGGACACGTGTGAAAATATGTTCACAATAGAGCTATTTGTTGGTTCAGGAGGAGTTCAATGAAATTTGGGTATCTATTCCTGGGAGAAGAGAAAGGTAAAGTGTGCTGGATGTATATCATAGGAGCTCCTGTAGCAGTTAGCAGCTATTGATTCAATGTAAACATAACCACATGGATGAACCTTAAAAATATAGCTAGTGGGAAAAAACTAAGAAATAGAGTGAGATCTATAATGCAACATTTACACTAATTAAAAATGCATGCATACAAAATAATATTTGTTTATATCAATACATGTAAATAAGCATATGTACATTGAACAATTAGAATGATAGACTGTGGTTGGTGGGGAGGTGGGGAGATGGATATGTGAATAAAAAAGAATGAATAAATACATAAAACAAAAGAGGGGCCTTGCACGGAAAAATATAAGAAGTACAATTTACTCAATCCTTTACATCTGAAGTTGAAAGTAAATTAATTAAAATAGGAACTCTTGGCTCGGGCGTGGTGGCTCACACCTATAATTCTCTGAGTTACTCTAATACCATCACCTTGGTGATTAGGTTTCAACATTTAAATTTTGGAAGGAAACATACTTTCAACCACAGCAGGATCATATCACTAAAGGAAGGGGAAGGAATCTACTGATACAATCCTTGCCTCCAGTTCAGCCTTAGCAGTCTCATCTTCCCTTCTTGTGAGTTCTCAGCATCTTCTGATGCACCTAGATCACAGTTGTGCACGGGGAAGCTTTCTAAGAAAGCTGAACTTCCCTCAACATCTCACTTGGCATTGTGTGTATTGCTTGAGTGCCCCTCTTTGCCCAGCATGAATAAATCAGATGTCCACCCACTAATTATCTAAGTCCTACAGATCCTGGGGTAAAGTAAAAGCAAAATGATCCAAGAGTCGAAAGTAGGCCGGCCAGTACTAGTTTCCCTGTTGGACAGGTAAGGAAATGCAAGGTTACAGGAGTGTTGCAGGGGTATTCGATGCTGGACTATAGTTCTGTAGTCTGAATATATTTCAGTGACCCAATGAGTTCTATACTAAAAGAAGGGAGTGTTTGGTTACATAAAGTTTTTAGAAAAGAAAAGAACAACCTGTTCTGCACTGATCCCTCAACTGAGTCTTACATAAATTTCTTGGTTCTCACAGCTGCTCAGCGATTCCTATAGTTTTCTATTGGATGCTCCAGCCCCTCCTTTCTTGAACTTCACTCTCTTTGATTCTCTGACATCAGTTCGTCTTCTCCCTTGCTGTCATCATGTGAGCTCACCAACAACTTCCTGGAGATCAACATCATCTGTCCCAGTCAGGATTATTGATTGCAAACAACAGAAATTAGCCTTGTTGCCTTTAGCAAAATAAGGATTTTTTTACAGATATGGAAGCCAATAGAATCCACAAGAGATGGAAAGAGCAAACTTGGGAAATAAGCAGAATCCAAAGGGGATCTGGAGGCAGGGTTGCAGGAGGAATCTGGCCAGATGCTCTCATAGCTGCTGCCCCTGACTTTACAGCAGGATACTGGTGCTGGAAAGTTGACTGGCAATGAGTGAATGTGGCCCCCAACATGGCCTCTGAGTGTCTTCATCTTCCTGTTCTCATACCCTGAGTACTCCCTGTCTGCATTAGATGGGGCTTTCCTGTGTATCTAGTGGGACATTGTGTGAGTCAAGACTAGGTTATAAAAGACATTGTGGTTTCTGCCTTTCACTTTCTCAGATCATTTGATCTGGGGAAAACCAGCTGCTATGTCATAAGGTCACTCAAGAAACCCTGCAGAGAGGTCGTTCTGGAGAGGAACTGAGGCTTTCTCCAACAGCCAAGGACAAACTGTGGCCTTCTGTTCATGGTCATGAAATTGAACCAGCTTGGAGGTGACTCTCAGCCCTAGTCAAGACTTTAGATGACTGCAGGCCAGCTAACATCTTCACTGCCACCCATGAGAGGCCTCAAGTAAGAACTACCCTGCTAAGCTGCCCACAAATTCCCAACCCAAAGAAACAGAAAATAAATATTTGTTGTTTTAAGTCACTAAGTTTTGGGGTATTTGTTATGCAGCCTAAGTAATGAATACATGCCGCCTGACTTTTCGATTGTATTCCCCACCTTGAAATACCTGAGGGGAGCTACTGATTGACTGAATGCCCTGCTTCCTGGGGGCTAGTGGAATGGAGCGAGGACCCTTTTGCCTCTTGAGGAGAGGTGGACACGGCATCACACTAACACTATGCACATAGGGAAGTTTCTCAACTAGAAAGATAGAGTTTAGACAGTCAAAAGATAGAAGTGTCTACTATCCCTTTGTATCTGAATTGTTGCAATGTCTCTATTCTTCTAATCAGAATGTGTCAGGACGTCCTTCTTCCTCTTCCCTTCTTTCTTGTCCCCAGCAGAGATGCATCCTTCCTTTCCTCAAAGCTAAACTTGAGTTCCCTTCTCTGGTCTCGTCTTCCACTCAGTAGTTACCTCCGTTCCAGCTCACGTCTTTTAATGTTTTCTGTGTGTCATACATGTCAGTTCTCTGGTTCTGGGTTATCTCCTCTCATTTTTCTTCCCCCATAGGAATAGTCTCTGGTTCAGGAAATTTTTAAACATCCTTCCCTAGTGAACCACGGTGAGTGCAGCCTACCTTGATAAGGAAGGTATGGGGTGGGGAATGGGGCATGCCCGAATGACCACAAAGCCAGTGTTCATATGCTCTGCAGGGATGGAAACCATGTTCGTGGTCGGGCTGACGGCATATCTCTTGCAGGTGCCTGCCCGTTTCCATCATTGCAATTTTGAATGGTCAACTTTGTGAAGAAAGATTTTGGAAGCACAGATGGGGTTACTATAGTCATCCTATTCTCACAGACTAGAAAATCACTACATTGCAAACTTATTGAGAGGAAGAACAGTGATTTGTTGTCATTATGTCACAATGCCTAGCACAATGCCTCAAACATAGACCATGGTCAAAAATATGTATGTTGAACGAATAATTGAGTGAAATGGTAGATGGATAGAAGGTGGAGTTATTCTGTCACCCATGCATGCATGATGGAGATTCCCCCCCCCCCCAAACAGCCCCTTGAGAGGGGTGAGAATAAAATCTAACCCTGGGGAAGGGAAATGTTGTGATCATCAGAAACTGCCTTGACTGAGATCTGAGTAGGGGGTAGTCCCAGAATCAGAGACTCACTGAGATCAAGGTTTTCTGATCTGGCCTCTGGGAGGATTTATAACCTTTTCACAGTGGCCCAAGAATTGACACAGAGTCCTTCACTAGAGCATCCCTGCATGACAGAGACAAGGCTGGGGCAACAGAGGAGAAACTGACAGTAAAGGCTATACACACCCCCCAATCCCATTGGCTTGTAATGAATGTGAAGGAAGCATCATTGGCTTGTAATTAATGTGAAGGAAGGGCAAGGGCCAGTCTGGCTCCAGGGACAAGGACAACCCCAGCTTCTGGTTCACTACAGGATATCTTTCTGCCTCCATGCAGCACAGACCATCTCCAATCTGTGCTCATACCAGGAACACAGGTTTGGGGCCCTGACTCTGAAGACTCAAGCTCGGGTATGAGATTGAGACAGAGACTGAGGTTTCTGAGTCCCATCCCCTGAATGCTAGTTCCTGTCTAACCTGTCTCTTCTCTGTGATTGACTCCAGGGTCATCTTGTTCAGGGGAAACCATTTCATCCACAAAGGGGTGGTCTTTCAGGCACCAACACATAAGAGTCAACACAGCAATTGTGGCACTCCTAGGAGTGAGCAACATTTTGGCACTGGGAGTCCTTCTGTGATGAGGAAGGGCAGCAGGGCCAGAAAGGACTTGAGCCTGGAAGTAGGGAATAGAACTGGGCATCATCTGAACTTGCTTCCCTCCTTCTCTTTATTTACTTGCCTTTTTCTATTCTTTGTCTATTTTCTCTTGCACATCTCACATGTACTGAAATTGTTATCATAGGAACTCCATCTACAGAGGTAGGAATGCTGGCAGGGGGTGTTTGTGGAGGGCATCTGTTCGTAATTAACTATGTGGCAACACTGTCAGTCTTTCTCCCTTCATTTCATTGTTTACCCTTTCTTCCTCTTTATCCATTTCTTAATGCCTTATGTCTGGGCTTCCATCTCTCCCACTCTATCAGGAGTGTCGTCAGAAATCTACCTGACACGCAGGATGCCCTCTCTAGTTCTCTGCTCCCCTTCTGTCTTTGCAACATTAATACGAATCCTTCTCTGCCCTGGCTTCTGTGACAACAGCTCCTCTGGCATTTCTGATCATTGCTTTGGGGGGCTCTTCACCTGCTCCTTCTGTCTTTCTATGCCTTCAAGGCAGGCATTCTCTGAAGTTCAGTTTTCAGTGATCTCATCCTTTCTTACTTCCTCTCTCCAAAGTCCATCCACACCAACTGTTTTATCACTCTATATAGCTGATTCCTAAATCGCTGTAGCCTAGATTCT
This sequence comes from Chlorocebus sabaeus, assembly GCF_047675955.1. Lineage (NCBI taxonomy): Eukaryota > Metazoa > Chordata > Mammalia > Primates > Cercopithecidae > Chlorocebus > Chlorocebus sabaeus. The sequence continues at coordinate 108,950,984 of NC_132904.1, forward strand.
CTCCCAAATGTTAGACCCACATTTCTGCAATCCAACGGACATCGCTACATGGATCAGTTTGCAAAACACCAAGTCATTCAGTGAACATGGTGGGGGAGAAGGAGATAGGGCAAGAGAATACGCAATAGACAGCAAGAGGTTATGAAGGACCATGCATACCTCCATCAGACTTCAGTTATGGATCACAGAATTCACTCTGTGTAACAGGAAATATTTTAATACAGGGAATTGCATACTGCAAAATTATTAGAAGGAATAACTGTCAACTCTCAGAAGCACTCAGCTACTGGCATGATCAGGAAAGCTGCCCCCGCCCCCACCCAGTGCAGAAAGCTGTCAAATCAGGAAATATCTCCTCAATTAGGAAGCTGCTGACTCTAGAAAACTTCACCTCTACTTGATCAGCACCCCAAACAGAATGCTTTGTACCCTGTCTTTCTTCCTATTGGACTCAGTTCTGAAACAGAGGCTCACATGAGCTTATATGATTTATAGAATCTAAGACATATTCAGAGCTCCACCTGCAAGAGATCCTGAGAAATGTATTATTTGATTTCCAACCTCTGCCTTCTAAAACGTGTTGGGATAAATGCTGAGCAAGCCAGTCAGTGGTCTCTGCCATGTTGTGTGCGCTAGGCAGAGCTCTTTCTATTGCAAGTGGCAGGAATCCAACTTTATCTCACTTGCATTCAGAAAGAAACATCATTGGCTTGTAATGAATGTGACGGAAGGGCAAGGGCCAGTCTGGCTCCAGGGACAAGTGACACTGAGAATCTCTCTTCTCTCTCTCCACCTGCTACTTCTGCTTTTCTTTCTGTGTTAGTTCCATTCTCCCCACTGAAGAACTTTCTCCACGAGCCTGGAGAGGTGGCCATAGGGCTCCTAGACACTCTTCTTTTACCGCTTCACGATTACAGAGGAAGAGGCTTGCTTTTCTTGGTTCTAATTGTAAAAGTATCCAGAGAGACCCTCATTTGTGCAACTTAAGTTTAAAAGGCAGTCCCTTTTAAAACCTCATTTTAGAGATAGATGAAAACCAGCTTCCAGAAAGGAGGGACTAACAGCTTGGTAATAGCCACTAGAGAAAGAATATGGGATCAGAAGACTGTCCCAATTTGTGTGTCCTACACTCTGACACAGCTTTTTTCCCCTCAAATCTGAACATGATAGAGAACTAGCGCAGAACCTTAAGCCGTTAAGTGGCGCAATGGAATAATAATATTTTGGTCCAATTGCTAAAGGGACTGAATGAAATAATGAATGTATATGACAATATGGTACACAGCACACAGTAGGTGCTTGCCTTGATTTATATTCCCCCAGAAGCTGCTTCTTTTGTTTTTTTTTTTTTTTTTTTTGAAATAAAGATTCAAGTGCAAGTCATTTACTTGGGAAGTGCGGGGAATACCAGCAGTAGAGTGAAGAAAGGGGAGCAAAGGCTGAGTTATTAGGCTACTACCACAGTTGTTGACCAAAGCTTAACCCCATGAGGAAACTCAGAAGTGGTACAAAATGCATGCCTCAGAATTATCCCACCTGAGGGGCAAGGGAACTAGGGTATGTAGATATCACTTCTGGGAGTCATTGGCTGAGGGGTGCTTCCGTGGGGTTATTCCTCTGCACTGCTCTCCTGCTACACATATGGGCAGAGTGGTCTTCTGTGGTTCTAGCCTGAGCACAAAAGTTCCAAGGGGCACAGGAGAGTCTGCAGTGTGTGAGCTCCTCCCCAGGCTTCTCTACCCTGGTCATTGGTTTAAAAGTCCCTTGAGTGTAGGAACCCCATCTTACGTATTCTCAAATCCTCCACAGAAGCTGGCACAATCTCTTACACATAGTAATGGTCAACAACTATGTATTCTTGGCTTAATTAATGACATTGCAGGATAGCTTTATCCTGGTGATCTTTTTGTATTCCTTCTGTATATCTTGGATTTCTGGGACAGAATAAATTTTGTGTCATTATATTCTATCCTTAAGTATGTCATAGAACATGATCTGATTTTTATACTTTTGTAATACTTCTTATGCAATTGTATTCATAAATAAATTGTAAAAGCCTGCCAAGTTTATGCTACAGGTCCTGTGGGGTGTGTGTGTGTGTGTGTGTGTGTGTATTTTTTAAATCTCTATAAGAAGTAAATTGGAGGAATTTGAAGACTCCTGGCATGTAGATTCTTATGCGCTTCCTTGTCTGACTCAGCAGAGTCACTGGCAGCAATAATAACCTGCTCCCTGTGCAGTCAGCTTGTCCAGTTCTTGATTCAAGGAGAACCAACATTAATGTTGTATTGAGAACTCCCTTCCTCCAGGGGTGAAGAGAGGCAGGAAAGGTTTGATATAAATCTGGTGCCTTCTGTTTTCAGGTCAGAGCACCTGGGTTCAACAAAGAATGTTCAGAGCCCCAGGTGCTGAATAAGCAACCAGTTCTAGATTCTTCTTTCATATCACCATGCACGGGCCCAGTTTCCTCCCAAGTGCCTCGTCTTGGACCCCAGCTCTGATCCCAGCTCAGTAATCTTGAACCCGAATCCTAGTCACTGAGTTTTCACCCAATATCTACCCTAACTCAGACAGAATCAATGTCACTATTAATTGCTTCCCCCAGAATTGTCCCCGCCTAGAAGTCACTGGCACTGTGCTTACCTGTTCCTTCAAATTGGTCAGATTCCTTACATATTGATGATGGAGTTTATTGTATCCCCTTACAATTGGGTGGTCATAGCCAGTGTTGGTTTGTCCCCTCAACCCTCAACTCTTGTCAGCGTTGGCAAGAATCCCATTCACCATCTCCTCCATTCTCCTTGTATTAATCTTCCAGCATGCTTGGAGACAGGGTCACCAGTGTAGGCATTTAGAACATTGTTAAAGTGGGTTATTTTAGTTGACATTGCCTAGATTTGGGATTCTACTTTGCTTTTCTTGTCTTTAGACCACTAGATACTGATGCTGTCTTTCTGCATCCTTGCAGATGGGAAAATCCAAGAGATGGGATTTGAAAATAAGCATCCAGCACTGGGTTGTTTAAAATAACTGGCACGAATGCCTTGCTCATACCATGGATTATCCAGACCAGTGTTCACTTCCAAATGCCTCTACTGTGCCCTTTATGTCTTCCTTGGTGTATCAATTACTGAAGAATGACACCTCCATTTGGGATTGCTGGCTAGGTGACAAAGAGAAGATAGAGCTATTTTTCTAACTTATTTTTCAGGAGAAAAATGTTTTGATAAAATATTGACAAATGATCAACCTTGCTCCCTGTGGGACCCTCCTGTTGCTCAGAGTTTCTGACTTTGCCTTTCTTCTTACCTCTTCCCTTGAAACTTGCTTTTCCCTCCCTCCCTCTTGCGTTTCCTTTCTCTTTTCTTCACTCCTCCTCTCCTTCCCTTTCTTCCTTCTTTTTTCTTCTTTTAGGAGGCAAACCATAGCTTCACTGTTTGCTTTCTTGTGCACTTAGTACCTATCAGACGTTCTCTTTAAGTTCCTTTACTCTAGGTATGAGCTACAATACAATCCTTAACTATTTTCAGAGAAGTTGGGCTACCTTGGTACTTTCCTTTATTTCCTAAAGGCTGCTGGTATTTCTTGAAAAGCTTCCTAAGCATCAAATGACATCTACAAAGGCCCAGAAATTGTTGATTCAAGTAGATTCTTAGCAAAGTCACTATCATAGTCTCCAGAGCCTTGGTCAATAAATAGCAAATCCAGGAGACCTAAATAATCATTTCTAAGATTGTATACTTGGTCTTGAAACAGTCCCAGCCAGTGTTTTACTCAGAGCCTGGAAAGGGAGAAGGGGAGGAAGAGTTACAAAATTTCCATTTAAATTGAGAATCTTTCCCCTGGAAACCCAGAGGCCTCTCTGCTGGCCTCCTGCTGTTTGCTTCCTTTTATGCATCCTATTCGGAGGATGGCATGATTATTCCCTAAACATATTACTGCAGCTCTTCCGGCAGATTCTCTCTTCTAGGAATGTCACAAATGAATTACCATACGGTGTTGGCATGGGGCCTCAGCCAGCAGGAGCCAATTATTTAAAAAATTTCCAAGCAAATCAGATCAGTGTTTCGCAAGTTACTGGCCAAGAATCTTCAGAAAGTCGTGTGGCGTCCCTTTGCCACAATATGCGTTGCTGACCTAAATGCGTACAAATCTCATCGTCTCTAAGTCCACACCCCAAACCCTGTGGGTTTTGTTAGGGACACCAGCTCACAATCATTTGCAGAAATCTAACAAGATAACTTCACTTATCAAAACTGTAAATGGATGTTTGATGAGATCAGATCATTACGTTTTCTTAATTAGGCAGCACAGACTCCCCCTTGCCAGATGGATTGAGCCGCACCTATTTGTGACACAACTTCATCACACTTTGCCTTGCTGTCAGGGCCGTGTTTCAGGGAGGAAATATGTTCCCTTGGCTAGATTAAACATACGCCATCCAAATCTGGCATCTCCATCCATAAGAAAGAGACTTTGCTGAATTGGAACATGTAAGAATGTATGTCATGGCTAAAATACATTAGCAATCAGCAAATGGGGAGATTCTGCCATGTCTGATTTGAATCCCTAGCGAAATCATTTATTTATGGAAAGAATGGACTCTGCTTTTATTAGTTAGCATATCACATGGGTATTCAAAAATATTTAGCCTGAGGGATAAAAGAGTAAGCACAAAATCAGTGTGTCACAGGGGCCAATTTTTTGTTGTTTATGTTTCTTTGAACTGTCAGGCTGCCTGGAGATGGCTCTGCCTCTGACGACAGGTGCTTCAGAGCAGCAAGGAATTTATGTCACTTAGACAACAACTTCAGGACTTTATGTCTCTTTCCATCAGGCGCTAAATTCTTTGTGGTAAAGTTTTATTCTGTTTATTTTTATTCTGCTATCAAGAGAAGTAGGGCTCTCTGTGGTCACTGATATCCATATACTGTAGAACTTTTACTAACTGGAAAGTACAGGTTCATGTAAACATTGAGTACCCAGTAGAAAAGCACGTCTTAAAAGTCATAATGAGAACATCTGAGAAATTTTAGTGTCTACTTTTGTCTAAACAGAGCTGTTTTCTTTGATCTTTTTATTACATTGTAACAGGATCTAGAATATGTTATTATCATTTCTCAGAATTATCACTGTAGGAGATCAATCTGAATTGTTGTGATCTTTAGGCACACATCTGTGATTATGGACCACCATATTGAGAGGGATTTTGTTGTTATTGTTGTTGTTTGTTTCTACTTCCCCTTTTCTCCTACAGGAGAAAAATATACTCCTATTCACTGAGATACTAATTTAGGATATTTTCAGTTATTTCCCAGCCTATGAGTAGAAATGCATCATATTAACAATAAAACTTAAACTTTAATAGTCACCATATATTTGTATATAAAGTACATGAATAGATATGCAGTTTCCTGCCTCCAGGTGTTTCTGGAAATTCTGCCGAGATTGCCTTAAAAGCATCAAGGCTTGGTCCTCGTTGTTCCTTGCTGTCATACCAGCCTGGCAAGGACTCCTGAGCCGCTGATAAGAGTGGTTCCTTGCCTGACTGTTCACGCCATGGCTTCTTGTTGCAGAACCCTGTGCTCTTAATGCTGCAGAGTTGCAAATCTGTCACTGCCACCTCTGAGTAGATCACTCTTAAGGGACCTTGGTCAGTACGGCTTTTATGAAGGAAAGAGGGTGATATGATTTGGCTCTGTGTCCTCACCAAAATCTCACCTTTAATTGTAATAATCCACACGTGTCACAGAAGGGACTCGGTGCGAGGTAATTGAATCCGGGGGGTGGGTTTTTCCTGTGCTGTTCTTATGATAGTGAGTAAGTCTCATGAGATCTGATTGTTTTATAAAAAGAAGTTCCCCTGCACAAGCTCTCTCTCTTGCCTGTCATCATGTAGGATGTCCCTTTGCTCTTCCTTTGCCTTCTGCCATGATACCTCTTTCCTTTATAAATTACCCAGTCTCAGGTATGTCTTTATTAGCAGTGTGAGAACAGACTAATACAGAGGGGAATATCACTTTTCTCTACACTTTTCTCAAGCAAGGGCTTTGGTAGTGGGAGGCAGGGTTGAGCACAGGGTTATTGCTTGGACTCCTGTTGTTAGGGCTCATGGACACAGCTGTCTTCTTGTCCTTGAGCCTTTTCATTGCTGTGCAGTGCAAGCCATTGCTGTTCATCTCATTGAGCTGGGATGAATTCTCTTTGCTCCACCCTGAGATGGCCCTGCAGGAGATTCACAGAAGGCAGAGGATACCCTGGGTGCTCATAGTGCCATGGCTGCTCCATAGTCTATAAGGAGGTGAACTGTTACACTCAATGGAGAGGGTGCTGCAATTCAGACCAACAGTGTGTCCCAGCTGGGTGGCTCAGATCCCAAAGTGTTACCAAGTTCTGTGAATAAGTCCTTTCAGTTCACACACACTGCCCCCTTTCTCCTTCAGGGCACACACAGAATCATGGTGGCTGGGCTGGGCTGGCTTCCCATGACAGCTGCAAGTTGCATCTGGAGCCATCAGTCCCCTCCTTCTTTCGGTTCTGAAGCTGTGTCTGATTGACTGTGACAGCCCCTCTCTCATGGTCCCCTCATCCCTCCCTGCATCTCACTTCTGTTGGGAATTCCCAAAGGTAAGCATTGGATATCTCTGATGATGTCTTACCTACCTTGGGTAGGGTTCCAATTGTTATTTCCAAGAGACTCTTTAAACCCCATTTGAATCAAATGACAGGAGAAGAGAAAAAGCATTAATTAACTCTGCATGTCTGACATATTGAGAATCATCTCTGCTCCTAGCAGGATCCTCACAGACCAAGGTTTTCTGTTGCCTTCTTTCACCTTATAGAAAGAATCTTATGTTTCACAGCCTGCCTTTTCAATTTTTTTTAAAAATAAGGGACCTCAGAGTGGTACAAATTATATGTATTTTTATACTTTTTTATATTTTAATCTTTTAAGTAGTTTTACTTAGGTATAATGGATATATAATAGATTGCACATTTAAAGTGAGTGTACGATTTGATAAGTTTTGACATATGTATATACTCATAAAACCAGAGCCACAAATCAAGATAATAAATATATTCATCATCCCTCCAAAATTACCTCTGTGCACCTTTAACTCTTTTTCTTTATCTGGCTTCTTTCACTCAGTGTAATTATTTGAAATCCATCCATGTCATTGTGTGTGTTAAGAGTTCATTCCTTATTGTTACTAATATTTCAATGTGTAGATATACTGCAGCTTGTTTATCCAGTTACATGTTGATGGATATTTGGATTGTTTCCAATTCTTAACCACTACAAATAAAACTGCTATGAATCTTCATGTACAAGCCTTTGTGTGAACATATGTTTTCATTTAACTTGGGTAAATTCTTAGGTGTGAAATGGCTGGGTCATATTATGGTAAGCATATATTTAATTTTTTAAAAAACTGCCAAACTTTTTTCTAAAGTACCATTTTACATCCCCACCAGCAGTGACTGAAAATTTCTGTCCCTCCACATCCTCACCAGCTTTTGGTATAATCAGTCTTTTTAGTTTTAGTCATTCTAATATGTGTATAGTGCCTGCTGTTGTTTTAATGTGCATTTCTCTAGTCTAATGATGTGGAGCATCCTTTTGTATACATATTTGATAATCATGTGTCTTCTTTAATGAAGTGTGTATTTGACTTGTTTGCCCATTAAATAAATTGTTTAACATTTCTTACTCAATTTTGGGAGATCTTTACATATTCTGGATACAAGTCCTTTGTTAGATACATGTTTTGCAAATATTTTCTTCCAGTCTGTGGCTTGTCCTTTCGTTCTCTTTACTCAACTGGCTATTTGTTTGAAAATGGGATCTTGTAAGGTTAAACCAGACTATTAGTTACGTTTAGTTTTTGTTCACCTTCTTCCATTCTTTCATGGGGCATATACCAATTAAAATACATACACTTCGTTTTTATGAACACATTATATAGGGATAACAATTGATGACAATTAATATCAGGGGAACCACGCCCCGATAATTCAACATAGGTTCTTTTCTATTTTCTGTAAGTGTCGGCCAGTCTGAGAAATAAAGCGAAAGAGTACAAAAGAGAGAAATTTTAAAGCTGGGTGTCTGGGGGAGACATCACATTTTGGCAGGATCCATGATACCCCCCAAGCTGCAAAACTAGCAAGTTTTTATCAGTGATTTTCAAATGGGAGGGAGTGTACGAATAGGGTGTGGGTCACAGAGATTACATGTTTCACAAGGCAAAAATATCACAAGGCAAATGGGGGCAGAGCACCAGGGTAAAATTAAAATTGCTAATGAAGTTTCGGCCACTCACTGTCATTGGTAACATGTTATCAGGAGACAGGGTTTGAGAGCAGACAACTGGTCTGACTAAAATTTACTAGGCGGGAATTTCCTCATCCTAATAGGCCTGGGAGCACTACGGGAGACTGGGGCTTATTTCATCCCTTATCTGCAACTGTATAAGACACATTCCCAGAGTGGTCATTTTAGAGACCTCCCCCTAGAAACGCAGTCTCTTTCTCAGGGCTGCTCCTTGCTGAGAAAAAGAATTCAGTGATATTTCTCCTATTCACTTTTGTAAGAAGAGAAATATGGCTCTGTTCCGCCCAGCTCTCAGGCAATCAGACCTGATGGTTATCTCCCTTATTCCGTGAATATCACTATTATCCTGTTCTTTTGTCAAGGTGCCCAGATTTCATCTTGTTTAAACACACATGCTTTACGAACCATTTGTGCAGTTAACGCAATCATCACAGGGTCCTGAGGCAACATATATCCTCAGCTTACGAAGATGACAAGATTAAGAGATTAAAGACAGGCATAGGAAATCACAAGAGTATTAATTTGGGGAACTAATAAATGTCCATGAAGTCTTCACGATTTATGTTCTTCTGCCATGGCTTCAGCCAGTCCCTCCATTCAGGGTCCCTGACTTTCCATAACAAATTAATTCCAAACTAAAACAACTGAGTTATTCTGCTGGGATTAGCACTGGAGGAGAGCATTGTATACAATTCTGGAGCTTCACACAGTTTTAAAATAATTTTTTAGGTCAATGAACCATTTTGAGTCAATTTTTTAAAATGGTGCAAGGTATGAATTGAAGTTTATCTTTTTGCAGGGGGGAAATATAGGTAAATAATTACTTCAGCAACTTTTGTTGAAAAGACTAAAATATTTTCATCTTTTGTTGAAAGTCCTTTCTCCACTGAATTGTCTTTGCACCTTTTTTGAAAGTCAGGTGTCCATATACATGTGAATTTGTTCTGAATTATCTATTCATTTTCATTTTTCTATCAGTCCATCTTGGCATCAATACTAAAGTGTCTAGATTACTGTAGGTTAGTAATAAGTTTTTAAATAAGGTGGTATTCATTATCTCACTCTCTGTCTCTTTATTCATGTTGTTCTGGATATTGTAGGTCCTTGCATTTCCTTAAGATTTTTAGAACCAGCTCACTGGGATTTCATCAGAATTGAATTATCAATTTGCTGAAAACTAACATCATAAAAATATTAAGTTGTTTGACCCATAAATAGGATATTATCTCTCTGTATATTTAGGTCTTTAATTTCTCTCAATATTGTATTATAGTTTTTAATGTATAGGTATTGATGTCACTAGTTACATTTAGATCTAAATATTTAACATTCTTGTACTATTGCAAAGGATATTTTGCAAGACTTTTAATTAGCTCTAGTTGCATATTCCATTGTATTTTCTACATAGAGAACCATATCATCTGCAAATAAAAACTGTATTACCTCTTCCTTTCCAACACGGGTGTTTTTATTTCTTTTTCTTCTCATATTGCAATGGCTAGAACTTCCAGAACAATGTTGAATAGAAGTGCCAAGAGCAAATAACCATGCCATGCTCCTAATTTTATGAATGTAAGCATCCAGTATTTCTCTACTAAGTATGATGTTAGCTGTAGGTTTTTCACAGATGCCATTATGGATTGAAGTTCTCTTTTTTTACCAGTTTGCTAAGAATTTTTTTTTTTAATCATGAATGGATGTTGAATTTTGTCAATTACTACATTGATTGAAGTGATCACGAGTTTTTTCTTTATGAGTTAATATGTTAAATCATATTGACTTAAAATGTTAAACCAACCTTTACATCCCTGGGACAAACCTCACTTGGTCATGATGTATTATTTTTTATATGTTGTTGAATTCAGTTTGCTGAAATTTTCTTTAGAATTTTTGTGTTGATGTTCACAAGGAAGTTTGGTCTGTAGTTTTCTTTTTTTGTAATGTCTTTGTCTAGTTTTGGAATCAGGGTGTTGCTGCCTTCACAGAATTAGTTGGGAGATAGACTTTCATCCTATTCCATTTTCTGAAAGTATTTGGTACAATTCATAGATAAAGCCATCTGGGTCTGAGATTTTATTTATTGAAAGGAAATTTATTTAACTGCAAATTAATTTTCTTCAATAGATATAGTGCTAGTCAGGCTACTTCTCATTCAGTGATCTTTAGTAGTTTGTGCCTTTCAAGGAAATTATTGATTTCTTGTAAGTTGTTGAATTTATGGGTATAACATTGCCCTCATTATCATTTTAATATCTGTAGGATATATAAAAATGCCTTTTCTGTTATTTCTGATATTGCTAATTTGGTTCTTCACTCTTTGTTTCTTGATTAGTCTGGTTAGAAGTTTCATTAAATTTCTCTATTGGTTTCTCTGATTTCTCATTCCTTGACTTCCACTCAGATATAGTTTTGATATTTGTCTCCACCCAAATCTCATGTTGAAATGTAATTCTGAGTGCTGGAGGTGGTGAAATGGGCCTGGTGGGAGGTGTTTTGATCATGGGGGCAGATCCTTCATGAATGGCTTGGGCCATCCTCTTGGTGATAAGTGAGCTCTTGCTCTGAGTTCACATGAGACCTGTTGTACAAAAGTATGTGGCACCTCCCCTATCCTTTCTTGCTCTTGCCTTCACTATGTGATGTTCCAGCTCCCCCTTTGCCTTCTGCCATGATTATAAGCTTCCTGAGGCCTCATCAGAAGCCAAGCAGAAGCCCAGCAGTGTACTTGCTGCACATTCTGCAGAACCATGAGCCCATTAAGCCTCTTTTCTTTATAAATTATCCAGTCACAGGTATTTCCTTGTAGCAACACAAGAACAGCCTAATATGCGTTCCGATATTTATTATTTCTTTTCTTCTGTTTAATATGAGTTTAATTTGCTCTTCTTTTTCTAATTTCTTAAGACAAAAACTAAGACCCATTAATTTGAGCCTTTGTCTATTTTATAATATAGGCATTGAGTGCTGTAAATTTCACTCAAATACTGCTTTAGCTGTGTTCCCCAAATTTGATTTGTGTTTTTCTTTTCATTCAGTTCAAAATACCTTTTATTTCTTTTTGTTTCCCCTTTGACTCAATATGTCATTTAGTTTCCAAATATTTTGGAATTTTCTCAATATCTTTCTGTTACTGATTTTGAATTTAATTCCACTGTAGTCGAAGAACCTTGAAATCTTTAAAATTTTAAATATATCAAGACTTGCTTAATGGCCCAGATTTTGATCTATGTTAGTAAATGTTCTGTATTTTCCTGAAGAGGTTGTGTATTTTATTGTTGCTGAGTGGAATGTTCTATCAATGTCAGTTGGGTCAAGTTGGTTAATGGTGTTGTTCAAGTCTTCTATATTCTTGGTTGTTTTATTCATTATTGAGAGATGGGTATTAAAATCTCTGATTGTAATTATGGACTAGTTTATTTAGTTCCTTGTAGTTCTATCATTTTTTGTTTTACACATTTTGAAACCATAATGTTAAGTGCATAAGCATTTAAGATTATTATGCCTTCTTGATGAATTATTCTCTTTACAATTACAAAATGACCTTCTTTATTGTTGGTAGTAATTTTTGCCCTGATATCTAATACTAATATAACCACAACACTTTATTTTGATTAGTGTAAGCATTGATGGCATTAATTAGTGTTGATCAGTAGTACATTTTTCCATCCTTTTAGTTTTACTCTTTTTGTGTTTAAAGTGTCTTTATTGTAGGCAGCATATAGTTGAGCTTTGCTTTTATATGTAATATAATAATCTTTCCCTTTTAATTGGCATGTTTAGACCAAGAGTTGGCAAACTTTTTCTGTAAAGGACCAGAGAGTAAATATTTTAGTCTTTGTAGACCAAGTCTATATGATCTTTACCTTTTCCAGTTCCTCCTACCTCTTCTTCCCTCCTCCTTCTCCTCCTTTCTCTTCCTTCTCCTCCTTCTTAATGGCTCATTAAAAATGGCAAGACCGTTCTTAGTCAAGGGCCATACAAAATCAGGCTACAGGCCAGATTTGGCCCATAGAGCTTAATTTGCTGACCCTTGGTTTATACCACTTATATTTAATGTGATTGTATTGTTAGGTTTAAAAATATATCATCTTGTTATTTTTTCTCCTTGTGCCATCTTGGTTTTTTGTTGTTGCTGTTCCCTTTCTCTACTTTTTATGTCTTCTTTTGGATTAATTAAGTGTTTTTTTTTTAAATTCTATTCTATCTCACTTTTGGCTCACTAGCTGTGTCATTGTTTTGTTACATTAGTGCTTGTTTTAAGGTTTATAATACATATCTTTAATCACATTCTATCTTCAAATGATATTATACAGTGTCATTGTATATAATATACAAGTATTAGACTTATATACCTAGATTTTTCCCTTCTCATTCTTTGTGATGATGGTGCCATACATTTTAATTTTACACGTTGTAAATCCCATATCATTATTATGATTTTGGTTTAAGCAATCGATTATTTGTTAAAGATACTTAAATAATAAGACAAAAATCTTATATATTTACTTATGTATATACCATTTCCAATGGCCTTCTTTCTTTTGTATAGATCAAGATTTCGTTCTAGTTTCATTTTCCTTTGCCTTAAAGGACTTCCTTCCTTTAACATTTCTTGTAGTACAAATCTGCTGCTGATATATTCTTTCAGCTTTGTACATCTGAAAAAGTGTTTATTTTGCTTTTTTTTTTTTTTTTTGGAAACACTTTTCCTGAATATAGAATTTTAGGTGACAGTTTTTTCTCTTGCAGCTTTAAAGATGCTGCTCCACTCTCTTCTGCCTTGAATTAATTCCGATGAGAAACCTGCTGTCATCTTTGTCTTTGTTTCTTTGTGCATAAAGTGTCTCCCTTGACCTCACCCCTGAATTGCTTTAAAGACTTTCTGTTAGTACTGGTTTTGTCCAATCTGATTATGATTGTCTTTGATGTAAATTTCTTCGTGTTTATTGTGCTCAGGGTTTATTGAGCTTCTTATCTTTGTGGGTCTATAGTCGTCAAACTCAGAAAAAGTTTGGTAGTTATTTCTTCAAATATTTTTTCTTCTTTCTTTATCTTTCAGGGACTCCATTTAAATAAATATTAGACTGCTTGAATTTGTCCCATAACTTAATTTTATACAATTCCTTTTTCTCTGTGCATTTCATTTTGAATAGTGTCTTTGCTAAATTGTTTACTAATTTTTCTCCTGCAAAGTTTAATATACTGTTTATCTCATCTAATGTAGTTTTTATTTTAGACATCATAATTTTCATCTCTAGAAGTTCATTTTGATCTTTTTAATATTTCCCACATCTCTATTTAAACTTTTTGAACATATGGAAATAATTTATAAGAACTGTTTCACTGTTTAACATTCTTTTCTGCTAGTCTAACATCTTTGTCTTTTCTGAGTTGGTTTTAATTAACTGGATTTTTTTCATTATGAGACATATTTTTATGCTTCTTTGAATGTCTATCAGTTTTTAATTGGATGCCAGACATGAAGTAACTTGTTGGGTGCTGGCTAGATATTTATCTATGAATTCATATAAATATTCTGGAGCTTTTTTCCAGGACAAAATTCAGATGCTTGAAAAATACTTTGATTCTTTTCAGTCTTGGTTTTATGATTTATTAGGCAGCACTAGAGCAGCCTTTAGTTTAGGACAAATTTTGCTAATTCTGGTCTTTCATATTCCATCTTGGACAGAAACAAAAGTCTTTTTGACAAGTTTTTAATTTTAGAAAACCTATTAAAAGCCTAAAAGAAAATTGTACCACCTAAGGTGCCAGCATCAGGAGTCAACCCTGTTTAGGTTAGTATTTCACTCCTCTTAGTTTTCTGGATAACATTACTGTCCTCTAATATTTTCTTTATCTAATAAATAGATACATTCATAAATAGTGATCTACATTCTTACTCTTTTACAGAATTTTACCTTCTCCTTTCTTTTAGTTCACATTATATATATATATGTGTGATATATTTGTGATATATATGTGATAAATATTATATATTTATATATAAAACATATAAGATACATATATATTCATATATGTATAATTTTGCATTTTCTCTGATCTGCAATATTTGGTAAGGGGGGGACTTAAGCAGTATTTTAAGTGATAAGATTTTAAGTTGACCTATGTCCATATGTTCCAGTTTCTATTGCCTATAACAAATTAAATCTAAATGATTTTTTAAAAAATACTTTATTATGTTCATGGATCACACAAGCTGGGAATTCATATGGAGTACAATAGTGTTGGTTTAGCTCTCTTTCATGATGTCTGGCACCTATGCTGGGACATCTCACTGGCTGGGGGCTAGAATCATCTGGAGATATCTTCACTTACATATCCAGTTGTCTATGCTAGCTGTAATCTGCAACCTTATACGGGGCAGTCAACCTGAGCATGTACATACGGTTTCTCCCTAAGACCTGGACTTGCTCACAGTGGTTTCAGGGCAGTTGGACTTCTTATATCATGACCAGGGCTCCGAAAGCAAGTGTTCCAGTATACAAAGTTGAAACTTTACCACTTTTTATCACCCAGCCTTGGAAGACGTATGCCATTATTTCTCCTTTACCCTATTTACTAAAGCAGTTGCAAGCCCACCTGGATCCAAGGGAAGGGATGGAGGCACTGCTTCTTGATAGAATATTACCAAGATTCATTGCAGAAGTGCTTGTGAGTTGTGAGATACTGTTGCAGTTGTCTTTGAAAAATAGAATCTGCCACAGTCTGCCTCTGATCACAAAAAAAATGCACATCCACTTTCACATGTAAAACTCAGTTACTCTCCCCATGCCCTTCAAAGTCTCATCCCACTGTGACATCAGTTCGAAGTCCAAGATCTTGTCAACTAAGTTTTGTTCAGTTGAACTTAGGGCTTCTCTGGTGCAACTTTTCTAGTATAGTTCTTGCTGTAAGGATACATGAATTAAAGTGACAAGCTATGTGCCTCTCATTCATGGACACATGCAGGTGAGAAAGGCATATGATAATCAGTATAATATTCCCATTCTAAAAGAGAGAAATGAAAGGCACACAGCAGTCACTGATCCACCCCAATTCAAAAATTCAGTCAAGCACATGTCAGTTTCTTAGGTAGGGCTCAGTCCTGCTCCCTGGAGTTGTCCTCCATGACTCTTGGCTTCTTTTTCCATAAAAAAGTTTCCATGTTTGCAACTACATAGCCTTCTCAGCCGGCTTTCTCTCCAAAAGAGCTTAGGGATTCAAAGACCTCTGTTTACTTTCTGTTTTCTGTGCCCCTTTCTGTCCAAACTGGTACCATTCTGTTAAATATTTTTGGGATTCCTGTGTTAATTATCTTTTTCCACATTTTTTTAAGTTAAACCCCACCCTCACAAATCTCTTTGAGATTAACCCTTCTTTACCTTGAGATTTCTGTAAGACAAGCCCCTTAAGAATCTTAGAAACCATATTGTTTAACAGAGGAGGTCTGCAAGAAATTCCTTTAAGATACTTAGAAAGGGCTGGGTGCAGTGGCTCACGCCTGTAATCCCAGCACTTTGGGAGGCTGAGGCAGGAAGATCACCTGAGGGCGGGAGTTTGAGACCAGCTTGACCAACATGGAGAAACACCATCTCTACTAAAAATGCAAAATTAGCCGGGTGTGGTGGTTCATGCCTGTAAGCCTAGCTACTCAGGAGGCTGAGGGAGAATAGTTTGAACCTGGGAGGTTGAGGTTGCTGTAAGCCAAGATTGTGCCATTGCATTCTAACCTGGGCAACAAGAGTGAAACTCTGTCTCAAAAAAAAAAAAAAAAAAAAAAAAAAAAATACTTAGAAGGCCTTTTGTCTATTTGAAAAAGTCTATGTAGCATAAGCTTATATAATTCTGAGGCCCTAATAAGGACTTTTAAAGCCATGCTCTTGGCTTCATGTTTACTCTGAGATAGTTTTATATTTTAGCACCCTGGATTTGATCTTCACCTTGAGGCCATTTTGGTTTTTGAACATTTTTAGCTATGAGAGAATGCCTTTCTCTTTCCTGTAAATTTTTATTTAAAAGGCAATAGTTCCTTTTTTGGCTCATCTATATGTATCTTATTTTACATGCGTAAAATAACTCAGTGGGCACTTTGATATTTTGCTTGAAAATCCTCTTAGCCAAATCCACCAGCTCATTAGGTTTATTTTTATTTTTCATGTCATTGCAAAAAACAATTACACTGCAAGGAACATTACAAAAAACAATGTTACCAAACTTTCTGCCACTATATAATAAGGGATATCTTTTTCCCCAGTCTTGTCTCTGAGCCTTCATCAATCACTATCTCCTCAAGGCTGTCTCATCTCTACTGGTCAAAGTAATCAAAACTCTGCCCAGATTCACAGGGAAGAGAGTGGCAAATCTTGCTAGGGGTGCGGTAAGGTCACACTGTAGAAGGGCAAGTAGGACAGGAGGTATTGCTGCAGCCAGCATTGGCAAATACAATCTGGCACCTTACATATAAAAATTTCAGTACTTATGGGCAAGTGAGATTTATCACAAGATGCAAAAAGCCCACAAGAAGACACTATTGTGGGATAAGACTAGAGAAAGCTACTCCAGGTTGGGAGCAAAGATGCATGATTGGGCTTGTCCCTTTTGTATCTTCTAAGAATATTCTTGCTGCTTGTTATAAGATAGAGTTGTTATGGTGAGGGCAGAGGAAGAATACTGAAAGGAAATGGCCAAGAGTAGAAGGCATCCCGATGTCCCAGAGTTTCTAAGATAATGTAAGCTAAAATGGCCCTTGCTTTTCTCTTTATTATGCTATACCTTGAGGAGTTCACACCTATTAAATAAATGGTCCTGCAGTAATAAAGCAGTTCAATGAAGACTTTAAAAAATCATCCCACGTTTGGCTACTTATTCCATTTTCATATTCCAATGCTTTCTTTATTAATATTTAATGAGGATCAACATTGTTCCTCTTACTGCAGCTCTTTAAAATATGGGCTTGACCTAAATTAGCTCAAAATGATGGGCAGAGGTAAACATGTTAACAAATATTTTATATATATATCTGGATAATTTCTAGGAAAAATATTTTTTAAAAAATCAGCTAAGGGAAGAATAGAAAAGTGAAGAAAGATTTAATTGTAGGGTGAGTGGCTGGAGTATTGCTGACAGAGTTAATTCATGAAAAGTAAAAATTAATTTCCAGGTAGAGAAGTAGTAGACCATGTAAATAGTATTTCTGGAAGAAGGAATAACAATTGCAGAAGCATAAAGTCATGAAAGCACATAGCTTGTTTTAGAAAGAATGAGAAATTTAGCATGGCTGAGCCCTAGGGGTCCTAATGGAAAGTAAGATGTGAGGCTGGACTAGAGAAAGTTGGAGCTAGATCGCAAATCCTCGTACATTACATTAAGTAATTTAGTGTTTCTTTTATAGGCACTGAGAGACCAGTGAATGTCCTTAAATAGAAAGTGATGAGGAAGATGACACTGGTGGTAGTGTGACAGAAAGAAAAAGAAAAAAACTGGTGGCAGAAAGAACACTTAGGGAGTTGTCGCAATAGGTCAGTAGAGAGAATAAGAAGTCCTGTGCTGAGACAGCGACAGTGGGGACTCTGGGAAAAGGTCAGGTGCAGAAGATTATGCTGAAGCTTATTCTGCAGCATGTGGAGACTGATTGGGTGGATGGTGTAGCGTCATCAAGGTTTCTAGCTTGGGAACTCCGTAGACGGTGATACCATTACTTGAAACAGAAAATATATAGAGAGAAACAGATTTTCAGGAGTGCGGAGTAGAAACACAGAGTTCAGTTTTGCACCTGTTAGGTTTAGGGTGCTTCTGGAATATTAAAAAAAAGAGATGTCCAGAACACCATTGGAAATATGGGTCTGGAATTTGGGAGAGAGGTTGAAACTGAAGGTGAAGTTGAAGTCATGGATGTTCTCATATTTTATATGATGCAAGTTTGGGGACTTGGGATTTGTCATTGTGCTAAAATAGAGCAAGTCAACTATTGACAAGGCTTTGCTGAGTTTGAAATGCAGGAGCATTTAATAATTTCAAAGTATCTAACATCTCTTCCTAGAGAACACTCAGAGAGGCCTTGGGGTCTGGCTCAGAAGAGGGGTCAGTTGATGACTGGTGAATTGAATCAGGGTTAAAGTCCAGCCCCTGGAGATCTGTCCCCATCTCAGTAGCTGATACATTATTTATTAAAAGTACTCCACTCACTTCTCAAGAAAAAAGAGGGTGTATAATAGAAGATATATACACATTAAGGAAGAGTAAGAAAATCCAGTTATAAATGAAGAAGATAATTATCCAGGACCTTCAACTAAGGATAAGACGTATCACAAAACATCACTGTGAGTTCACTGGTAGCCAGGGAAAGGAGGCATAAAGCAAAGAATACCCATTTATCAGGAAGGACAGTCTGTTTCCCTAAAATTTAATTCAAGGAGAAACTCAAAACATCATATGAAGACCATCTTCAAAAAGATCTTAGAAAATACCAAATATTATTCTTAATATTGTTTCCTTGTTTAGACTAAGTTCATGATGTTAAATCCTATTTCTGTGTGGACATTTCTATGGATAGCCAATGTGATATTATATACCCTTAGCAAGGCCTCTCTGCTTCCCCCACAGCAAGGCCAATCAGAGATGAGGAACTTTAGCTCCAGAGACAGTGTTCCTTAAAGACCAGGAGAAGGGAGAAAAAGCATTCTTAGATTGTGTTTAAGTGAAAGCTGAGAAAAAGCAATTTATGAGGCAACAGCCTATCCCCAACTCAGGAGGCAAAGTTCATGCCCCCAAACATTATCTGTGGCTTCGGGCTTCTTGCAGTTCTGTAGGAAAAAAGGGAAAATTGTGAGAGGATTCATTGCTTGATATAGAGCTGAGGAAAGGCCATTCCCAGCAAGACTTTATCAGTACAAAGTCCCTGTGGGTCAGAGATTCTGACTAGCATGGGAAGCCAGAGCTCAGCAACGCAGGTGTGTGCCAGCCACTCCTGGATTTTCATCCAGTTTCTAGGTCCTTACCAGAGGTAGTGGAGGCTTGGCTATGGAGAACAAGTCGAAATAGGCTTTGTCTCCTGAACCAACTCTGATTGGTGGTTGCTGCCTTAAACACTGTGCTGAGAGGGTTTGTGAGGCCCCACCTAGGCCCAATAGAAAAGTGTATCATTACCAAACAACAATGTCTGCCATAGACATGGAATCAAAGTAATTAATATACTGTAATGTATTCCTATAATTAATATTAATATAATTAATCAGCACTCACATATTAATGAACACAAATACAATTAATCGATATAATTAATATTATTTGCCATCTCTGGTTAATAACAATTGCATGTGGACTTTCCAGCTAGTACTGAATCGAGCACCCAGGACAGTTAACTTTGCCAGGAAGGAGCAGCAGAAAAGTGAAAGCTGTGACTAACCCTGGAATCCCTCCCCTCCAACTTCACTTGTACCTTCTGAGCCAGAGGGAAGAGATTGGGTGGCCTGAGTCTGTGCTCTTAATTTGCCTGCTGGCTGTAACCCTACTGTGTGACCCTAAAGGGCTTATCTATTGCTCCAATATATATGTGTCCGGGTAAGACTTAAGATACGGGTTAAATCTTGGAGAACACTGGCAGGGTTTTACAAACAGCAACATTCTCAGTGGCCCCAGCAAGGTAAACAAATGAAACCCAACCAGGGTGTGGCAATGATAATAGGGAGGAGGCAACCTGAAAAGTGAGAATCTGACCTAAAAGCCATCCAAAGCTACATTCTTGAAAAACAGGCACTCTCTCTTTCTCTCTCTCTCTCTCTCTGTCTCTCTCTCTCTCTCTCTCTCTCTCTGTGTGTGTGTGTGTGTGTGTGTGTGTGTGTGTGTGATGGGAATGGAGAGTCTGCACACACATCTGTAGCTGAAGTCAGCCAACTGGCAACCAAGTTGCTACATCTGCATGGAGGAATGAGTGGCTGGAGAATGTGTTGGCTCCATGTTTTGCTAACAAGATTGAGGTTCCTGGTGAGTGTAGCAAGCTCACATACTTGCTGGGGTTGATGAAGAGGAGCTCCATACATTTTGGCTTCCAAAGAAGGAGGAAGCAACGATGACGGCAGCTGTAAGCATGAAGTGGGATGCACTGTCATCTCCCCGGTAGGGGTTAGCTATGCAAGGTGGCAAAAGGCTCCAGGATGTTCAAAACTGAGCTAAGATTTTTTCAAAGAAACTATTTTGTATTTGTTCATAAGTTTAACCAGATTTCCAATGAAAATCCTAAGCGTTCTAACCACCTAGTGCAAGGGTGAGATGACATTGACTTGAAAGATTTTTACTTTAATAATTCCTGCTGAATATACTTAATTTTGGCCAGGACCTGGTCTTCTAGGGCCCACAAGGATGAGCTGGCTATAAAAGGACTCTGCAGATAATGAAACGAATTGTCCTGCTGAATGGAGATATTCAAATCTTATCCATCTGGATGCCGAATAGCCTCTGCCGAGTATGACTATTTGAATTTAGCACAATTGATATTGAGCTGTTCTTTCTGAGAGTAATTGGCCACCTGGTTCATGGCCATCCTGCTAATGTCAGTAATACTGTGTCATCAGTGTATTAAGAGCTACTTGTCTTCCAGTCTGGCAGCAAGCATTGATAGTATCTAAGAGCTGAATTACACTTAGTAGGTGTTGATTGCAAAACAAGAAAGCCGGGACCAAGCCCTCCTTTGGGTCATCTAAGGTTAAATTTGCTCAGTTACAGCCTCCTTCCTACCCAGTCACTTAACTTAGCACTGTGGCCTTTGGAGAAATGACACCCGTCTCATTTTCTTATGTGAATCAGGAAAGCAGAGTGTCAGCTGTGAGGGAAAATACCCATTAAATGTATAGAATCCACCAGATGGAATCATGAAGCCAAATGTGTTTCTGAACTTGGCATTATTTTAAAGGGTGAAGTTCAGAATGGTATCAGATAAAAGTTTGTTTAATTCTCAATTAGGAATTGTTTTTATGCAGTGTCGATGGCATTAGGACTTTTAAGAGCTGTGCTATTGATTGAAATGATGCCCTCATTGGGTGTTGATTGAGTGATCTTTTGATTCCCTCCCTATTGACATGCTAATGATTAGGGGTACAGCCCCTCTCAAAGGCACCTGTTATTCCAAGGATGGATGTCTCTGACCTTGTACATTTCTCCCAAGACGCTGGGGGAGAAGAGGTTCTTCAAAGTCCTCATTAGCATAGTGTAGCTCAACTTCCAAGGGTGATAAATTTAAAGAACAGGAACACAATTAGGAAGATTTTTAAAAGGTTACAAATGGTGGATGTGTTCTGAGAATGTCTGGATCTACATGTCAAGGGCATCTAAGTTAGTCCTGAGAACAGCTAGAGCCCAAAGGCCAGCTCCTCTCTGTGCACCGAATTTACATAAGCTTTGAAGATATTTTTAGCTTTCTCTACTCTTCTTAATATTCTCCTGCTTCTCCGTCTCATAGAGAGGGAATGCTGCAAGCTTAGGATTCTGAGCTTTTGGTCTTCAGAAGTTCTGATGTTGTTTTCTTTTCCGGATCTTCTGGGAATAAGCAAAAGCAGAAATTGATGAAGCAGTCATAAGCCTGTTGTACATAAAGCCCCTATACATGGGCACCAGGGGAGGGTGGGCCAACTCCTTTCTGGGAACGTCTGCTTACCTGGGGTTGCTCATTTTAAAATGAGATTAGCTGAGAAGATATACATTCAAGACACTGGCATAGTGCTACGCATATAGGACCTTAACAAATGTATTGTTGTTGTTTTTTTCTCTCCTTTTACCCCTCCCATGTGAAAATCGTCTATTTGAGACTCTGAATCAAGGTTATGGTGAAGACCACAGGAATTTTGGGAAGACAAATATCCACTAACATTCATTATTCATTTATTTTATTCAACAAGCAATTATTGAGCAGAACAGCATGCCAGGCATTGAGTTAGGTGAAATCCAAAATGATAAAGAAAAAAAAAAAATAAAGACCTAGTCCCTGTCAATACTCTAGAAGTCTAAACTGTGTGTGTTGGGGTGCATCTGTGTCTGTTGGGAAGTACAGGGACCTTGTGCAGGCTGCTACCTCATTATGGTGTGAACCCAGAAAATCTGAGACAGGTCTCAGTTAATTTAGAAAGTTTGTTTTGCCAAGGTTGAGGATGCACCTGTGACACAGCCTCAGGAAGTCCTGACAACATGTGCCCAAGGTGGTCACGGCACAGTTTAGTTTTATACATTTTAGGGGGAGATGAGACGTCACTCAATATACGTAATAAGTACATTGACTCTGTCTGGAAAGGCGGGACAACTTGAAGCAGGGCAGGAAGACTCCAGTGGGGGAGGGAGCTTCCTGGTCACAGATAGGTGAGACGGTTGCATGCATTCTTTTGAGTTTCTGATGAGCCTTTCCAAAGGAGGTAATCAGATATCCATCTGTCTCAGTGCCCAGAGAAATAACTTTGACTAGAATGGGAGGCAGGTTTGCCCTAAGCAGTTTCCAACTTGAGTTTTCCTTAGTGATTTTGGGGGCTCAAGATATTTTCCTTTCACAATGGTAACAAGTAAGTTCATGGTGTTCATTCATATCTCCTGTCCAAGTCGATCAAAGGAGAGCCAGAGACTTCTGGAGTGAGAGAGTACTGCTTTGCTATAGAAGCCTTGGGTTTGGCCCTGGTCCTGCCTCTGAGTTGTTGTGTGATCTTGGGCAAGTCACTGTGCCCCACGAGCCTTCAGGTCAGCAGCAGAATGCAGCAGGCTGGCAGCCGGAAGCAAATAGGAGAGGCCATCCCCTGCATCAACATGTTCACATTGTTCATTTTGTGGTTGCAATCAAACAGGATGATAGGAAGAATTCTGCTCCAGGCTCTGAGTTCCAACCATTGGATGAGATGATCTCAAGCTTCTTACAGCTCCAGCATTCAAGAATTGAAGGACACAAACCACCCGCCACTCGGCCCTATGTTCTTCCCAGTAGAGTTAATCTTCCATGGCAATAATTACATGTGTAAAATAACATGACAACATTAACCTTTGGAAAAAGACAGATTTTATTTCTATGACAGTGAGTCATAGGCCTTTTGAGAAAGCATTTAGCGAATCATCAAGTTACAAAGGAAGAATGAACCACTGCTAGAACCAGCCTGGACCTAATGCCAGAAGCTCCAGGGCAGGCAGTAACCTGGTTTTCTCCTTAGAGTTGGGTCATGGACACTCATCCTCCTCCAAAGTCCATTTGTTCATTGGATGTACTGTGTACAAACACTGCACTGGACATATGTCCTTTGATAAGGAAGACATTTGGGGGTACTGGCTGCCAGGAGAGGTTCCATTTCCTACCTATATCAAAATGTCTTCAGGGTTGCCCCCAGGTCCTCTCCTGTCCTGAATTTGGGGAGTTAAGACTTCCAGTGTCCTTTGGACAGGACTCTGACCCAGGAGACGGGCCTCATGGCAGATACTGCCATCCTGACGTCTAACAATAGAGTGAATGGCAGGGTCGGGTCCTGGGGATGGAGACCTGCTCAGGGTGACAAGGCCCCCAAAGCCCTATTCAGACCTTTCCGGCTCAGGAAACAGTCCAGACATGACAACCCTTGAGGGGGCCCAGCAGAGATATCCAGTGGGGGCTGGATCTATTTGTAGTCAGTTTGCCTGGCTATGCATTTTCATGAAGCTTGCCAACAAGGAGTACCTTTTAAAAAATCTGTGCAAGGAAGCCTTAGAGGATATCTCCTCTCTCACCCCAGGGTAAGGACGGAAATCAAGTCTCAGGAGAGGCCATGACATCCTCCACTTCAAATCCCACATTCCATACCTTTCTCCAGGCCCAAATTGACAAGAGACAGGAAGGAACTGGAGGTGCCACTGAAGCAGGGTAGATGATCAGGCGACAGATAGCAATGCTCACCTCCTGGGCTCGTGCCGTGCTGCCAACACTCCACAGACAAATAGATATATAGGGGCACACACCAACGGACATGCAGACATACATCAACACACTCAAGACACACCCAAACACACACTCTTTGTATTGGACACTAGGATGCACTACCTACATATGCCATTAGTAATGAAGGAGTTTCTTCCCCTGCTGCTGGTAGTGCCAGAAGTCAGTCCTCAGCTGAAGGAAAGGAGACTGCCTTGCCCAGGTCACATCTCTTCCAGGGAAGCTGGCATTCAATGGCTGGTTACGGAGGTAATGAGGGCCTGGCCTCCTTGCCTAGCTCAGGACATCAAGGGTCATCCTAGCTCCAGAGTTCCCATGGAGTTGACTGAGGTCTTCCTTGGGGCTACATGTTAGCTCAAGTTCTCCCTCTGTACATTTTACTTTTGTCCTTTCTCTTCCACAGGCATTGGCCCCAAAGGCACCCCCTAATAAGGTGCTAAACTCAGTCTCAAGGCCGCTTCTCAAAGGATCAAGAGTACAATGCAGATACACACCCATTAACAAAGACACACACAGACATACTCACACACATGCACAGATACACACACACGTTCCTCAAGAAAACCAGAGTGAGAGGTGAGAGGAGGGTTTGCCCTGTGATTACAGCTGCGTGATACAATCCCTTTTACGATACGAATTTATCAGGCTTTTTCTTTCAAATGTTCACTTTTTAAAATCCAAAGTAAATATTTCATTATTATAGTGAGAAAGAGAAAAAATAAAGGTATTTGTAAAACTATTAATAAAACTAGCTCTTCACAGGTAACTCTCTATGCACAGGCCCTAACCCTTAAATAACTTGTGGTTTTACTTCAGGCCTTCTACTGTCTTGGGGAAAATCTCTAGTGTCCCAGTTTATCACCACCACCAAATTAGACCTTGAGTTTCAAAGATCTGGTCTACTAGCTGCACTTGTTTTAAAATTGTTATTCATCAAAAACACGAGGAATGGCTGATCAAAGTTCAGAAGAGCTCCATGGAAGGAACATTCCAACCTCAAGTGGATATTATTCCAGCCCCAAACAGATAGGGTTTCTGAAAATAAGAAGGGCTTAGGAAACCTTGTTCCTGCTGTTGAGGACCTCTGGAAATCATAGATTCTATATTTTCATACCCCTGCTTCTGGGCAAGGCTTCACCCATCACAGATGTGGATGGTCTCTCAAGGGACCAGCAAAGTTTTGTGCTCTTCCTTAATGGGAAATCCTTCCTGTGTGCAGCTGGAATTTCCACCATGAAACTTCAGTCTGTTTTACTGTTTTCGTGTTTTTGCTTTGACCTCACTAGGGGTCAGCAGTCTGCTAGCACTTCATCATTGTGTCATGGACTAAGTGAGAGTACCAGGGCCTTGGAACTCCACAGGCTTGGCTCTGAGCCCTGCTCTGCTACTAACTAAGTAGACTGAATCCCACTGGGCCTCTGCCTCCTCTTCCTTAAGATGGGATAACAATTATAACAGTCCCAGCTGTTAGAGGGAGCAGGGTGATTAAATGAGAAGGCATTCCATAAACTTCGGCCCTTAAGCCTTCATTTCTTGGCCTTGAGTTGCAAATTCCTTCATCCTTTTATTTTTCTCCAGTCCTTCTTCATTCTTCTCTACTGGCCTTTTGCCTTTGTTTCCCCAGGGCCTGACACTGCAGCAGGCACGTGGTAAGTGCACAATAATTAGGTGTTGAATGACTGAATAGAGGAATAGTACGAGGAGGGGTGCTGTAGAGGAGAGGCCTGTACTGAACGGGAGGTCACCGCAAAGGTTCAATAGTACAGAGAATTGATGGACACTTTTCTAGAATAGGAGAAAGACATCTCCTTTGTCGCTTTCCCCTCACCAACTCGCCTCTGCTTCTGTCCCTTGCCCCTTGCTACTCCTTCATTCTTCCAGTCCCTGGCCCTCAATCCACATGTCCTGTGAGTCCCAGATCTTGTCCTCTCCCACAGATCTCTCAACTCCATTCCAGTCTTTCTGTTGCTGCCTCCCTGGCTCAGCTCCTCCCTTGCAGACCCTGGGGGATCTGGGTACCCTGACTGCTCTCTCCCATCCATCCTCCACGGTGCAGCAGAGACTTCTCTCTAAAGAGCAGCACTGTTCATCCCTCTCCTTCCCAAGCCCTCTCCTCCCCTAATATGGCACACACAGCCCTTTAAGACTTCCTGGCTTCCACTGCCCACCACCCCACCTGTACCTCATGTGTCTTGTTTCCCATACACATCGTGAGCTTCCACATCTCTACCCTTTTCACTTGTGTTCCCTGTGCCCCAAAGGCCCTCTCACAGCCTCCCTGCCCACCTAGTTACTCCTGCTCTCCTTCAAGATTCTGACCAGCACGGGCTAACCCAAGCCCGGATTCTAACTTAGGTGCTCCACTTCTGCGCTTCCCCAACACCTGCCTCCTTCTGTCATGCCACCTGGCACTACAGCATTGTACCTATTGGTTCTCTTATCCAGATTCTCTGCAGGAGCAGTGTCTCATTTCTTAGTGTGCACCTAGCACAGCCTCTGGCATTTAGTAGAATCTCAATAAAAGTGGAGCAAATGAATGACTAAATGAATGAATGATTATATGAATCCTTCTCCACCATTGCCCTTTTTGAGGTGCCTTGGTGTGGGACAGATCTTCACCAGTCAGACAGGGGCCTGCACCACACTGTGTGAGGGCAGCTGGTGGGTGTGGGAAAATCACTTTGCTATACTGGATTTCTTTTCAGTTATGAGAAACCAAGAATACACAAGAGGATCTCACTTCCCTTGACTCTCTTCTTCCTCCGAAGAGTGGCTTCAGGCTCCACATCTACCACTGGTCTATTTTCTTGGGCTGCAGTTGTAGGGTACAGTTGATAAGCCACTGGAATTCCCACATCCTTCTCCGTTTCCCTCCTGCCCACCTCCCCCCCTCTCCTCTCTCTCTCTCTCTCTGTCTCTCTCTCTCTCTCTCTCTCTGGACCAGTTACCAAATACTCAGCCTCCGGCTTGCATAACACGAATTCTGTCATCTGAGTCACTCCAATTTCTGCCTGATGACTGAAGATCATTTCAAACATTCTCTGAGCTCAATTTTCAGTGCCCAGTAGGGAGCATATCACTGAGTCACGATGTAACATATCCCTTTCCTGTGCTTTCTGTGGAAGGCCAATTAAGCTTTTGCTCCAGAAGCCACAGAACTCCTGAGATACAGAGGAAGGACAGGCTCTGCCAGGACCGGCAGATGTCCACACCCAGGGGAGCCCAGAAGACCCAGAAGAACCCTCTTCTGGTCTCAGAGGGGTCAATAGAACCTCCAGAACTTATCTAGCCCATCACCCTGAACTTCCTCAGCATCACAGTCATCGTTTTGGTTGCCTTCACATTCAATTAATTGAATTTTTACTTGTATCTAACCTAGATCTTTCATGCTGCAGTTGCTTTTGTCTTCATATTTCCTTGTAAAAGTCACTTAGGGCAAGGCTTATCCTAGGAAAAATTGTGTGCTAGGAATTTAGATGCATGATTCCCCCATTTCCCTTCTTTCTGGACCCTTTACCCTCCTCCTGTCCCTGTTCTCCACAACAAGGGCCCTTATGTTACCCAGGTACAATTTCTTTTTGGAAGAATTAATCCACTCCCATGTATTACTGATGTCATACCCATCAATCACCTCCAGGACCTATTTTCTCTTTAGAAGGGAGCGGAGGGTTAATGAATTTGTGCACCTCAAAGGCTTATATTCCTAATGGTGAAAATTTAGACGCTAGAGTGCCCAGGATAATTTGGAACAAAGTGGAACACCAAGTCAAATTCTTAGAATACTGGGGCTGGAAGAGAAGGTTGATATTATCTAGTCCCATGTCTTCTTTACACAAATGAGGAAGCTGAGGCTCAAAGAGGTGTTCACCTGGTCACTGGCAGCATCAGCATTAAAACCTAGTCTTTTGTTTCCTACTCTAGAGCTCTTTCCGTTGTAATCACAGTTAACCTTTCTTGAGCATATACTATATGCAAAGTATGGTTTTAATCTTTTTACAAGTATGTATTCATTTTTTAAATCTTTACAACCCTGTGAGGTAGATGTTATTATTATCCCCATTCTACAGAAGACATAACTGAGGCCCAGACAGATTATGTCAGTCTCTTAAGGACACAGACTGGGAGGTGGCAGAGCCTCTGCTCATATCCACTATACTCTGCTCATACAGGCTTATCAACCAGATTTCATGAAGTCCCTTGAAGCCTTGTTGCAACAGCAATTTTCTACCATGTTCCTTTTTTTTTTTTTTTTTTTTTTTTTTTTTTTTTTTTTTTTGTCAGGCATCTGTGCCTTCTCACTACTAAACATGCATCTCACATTTCCCAGCCTGGCCTTAAAGTCCACCAACACCTCATTGAAAACCCTTGTTCCTCCAGGAGGTGCTGCTGATCCCTGACAGACCCGCCTGTTTGCACCCCTCTCCTGTGTTTGGTTGTCACTAGGGCTGTTATTAAAGCCAGAAATAGGATGCTGAGCTCTAGTCCTCCTCCAGACTTCTCACCCGGGAAGTTCCCACATGGCTGTGATATCATGGCAACCCCCTCCTCCTCTCATGATGTCATTCCCACAGCCCAGCTCCCTTCCCTCCCCAGATTCCACCTGCACCCAAGCAGGAGTCACAGATCATCTCACATGACCAGGAACAGTTAAGCATGAGACCTGTGAGAAGTAGAATCTTTCTTTGGTTGGGGCCAGAAACTATTCCCTCCCATCTGCCTCTGCCCCTCTTAAGAGGATAATTCATCCTGGCTACCACATGCTAGCCCCTCGTCTGCCTGGGAGTGAGGTGGGGGACTTCACGTACAACTCCTTCTTCCCCTTCCCTCACCTCCTCTTCTTCATGGGACCAGAGCCAAGATCCTTCCACTCTGAAAACTCCTACACACATGTGGTATCTCAAATCAGCTGTGTGTTTGTCTTGTGTGTCTTTGTGTGTGTGTGTGTGTGTGTGTGTGGCTGAGCTGTGGACTTGTAGAGAACATGGAATCAGTCCATTGTTGGGAAGTTGGTTTAAAATAAACTAAGTTCCTGGGCATAGGATGGATGCTGGCACCAGCTTTAGATGGGCCTGTTGCCCTTTTCCTCACATCCAGAGCAGTGAGGCTCTGGGTGTAGTCCTGGCATCAAGATTGGGGAAGGAATGGCCACAGGCCAAGGGCTGTGTTCTATACAAAGCATGCATATTGACTAGATTACATCTTGCAGACATGGGATGCAGAAAGCCAGATAGGACTTCTTGTTGTTCCCCAACTTTTCTTTGTTAGCACGCAGGTTCGCAGCACTTTTCAAGTGTGATTCTGTGCTAGACACTCTGCTAGGAGCTGAGCATACACATAAGGGAAGAAGGGCTACAAAATTTAATCACATTACAACTCAGATATGAGAGAAAATGAGCTCTATTATCTAAACGAATTTGGGATTCTTTCCCAGAAAAAGAGGTGAAGGGTGGGGGAAAAGTAACTAAACGTCCAAACTGGTTTAGAGCTTGATCTCATCCAATAATGCCATAGCCCTTTTTGGAAATGCCAGTCTCCAAAACAAAAGCTGCTCAGTCTCCCACACTATTCCTCTGTCCTCCTAGTCCTCTTACCCAGGTGGAAGAAGGAAGGAGGGGGCTTTATGTTACATCATGGTAGAGGGAGAAGTTTCAGGGTCCTCCAGCCCCTTTGGTCTCCAGAGCCACACCCTTGTCCTCATGGTTGGTCTTTGTTCTGTTGGCATTTTAAGCCAAGTCTGTGCCTTGTGCACTTTATGATCTAGTCTCTTTCTTTGGATTTGGTTAAAGCCCATGTCTCCCACCTTTCCTGGTGGACTCAGCCTCACTTTGGCCCTGCTGATGCTATGGGCCTCATAAAGTTGAGCCATGACTCTCATCAGGCCCAACCTGCATGGTGGTATCCACGGCCTTGCCCCAGGTCTATGGTGGCCTGCTGTTCAAGACCCCACAGAAGGGCCCCTGGCTACTTCTAAGTCTTGCCTTTGCCATGAAGCAGCCAAGGGTAGTTAGGTCAGCAAAGCCCTACCTTAGGAGTTCCTTCTGCCTGTTTATGCTACGGACTCCTCCAGCCTGCCAGGTTGCTTCTATGTCTGTCTTGTCCAATGTCAATAAATTCTTAACGGGATGGTGTATTAGTCATGTTTTTATTAGCAGAATTGATTTTAGTGCTTGGCACATAGTAAGAGCTTAGTAAATGTTTGTTGGATAAATGAATGAGTGAAACGTGTTTGGCTGGGACTCCACATTATGAAGGCCACATAGCATCCTTTGGATAAAATTGGCATCTCAGAGAGAGATGACAGAAGTTTCCAGAACAATTGGAAGACGAGTTGTCTATGAGAGTAGCTAGTTTTGTTGAAAAATCGCCAGGGATCAGGCACTGTGCACATGTGTAAGAAAACACATTTTCTTACTTGAAGTCTACAACAACCTTTTGAGGTAGGGGGTGGGTGTGCTATGATTATCATCATGTTACAGATGAGGATACAGGCCCAGAAATGTTCAGCAACTTGCCCAAGGACACACAGCTGGAAGTTGGAAGAGTTTGGCCTAGAAATCCATAGCCGAAGCACTGTGCGCCCTCCTTTCAGCCTGGAAGTGTCATAGGAGTTTCCAGTAGATGGGCCTCCTAGGACTCAAAGAACTGTTAGAACTGTGAGAAATTCCAAACGGAATGAAATTCTGATCTAATGGAGCCTAAGAATCAGCAGGAGCCCAAGTCCAAGTTTAGAAAGTAAAGAAAAGACAAGTATAAATACAAAGAAGGAATTCTGTAAAAACTCAATGCTTTAAGCAAGGTCAAATAATTAATGTCTTCCAGCAGCTTCCATCCTCTGAGAAGGGCCCAACCTACATGCCACCGTGTCCCTTCAAGTGCAGGCAGACTGGGAAGTCAGGATAATGGATCCTTGAGCATGGCTAATGCATGATGGAAAAGCATCTTTCTCCTCTGGGGCTGGCAATGTAATTTCATACTAAATTTACTGTGGTTTATGTAATTCTTTTCATTCACAGCAGAAGGAGTTTCTTTGCTGCTTCCCTTTTCAGAAACTTGGAGACCATATATCTTTGCAAAGTGGATTTTTAAAAATAAAACAAAGAAGAAAAGATTAAACCAGAGAAGCTCCCAAGTTTTCTGCCTTCTGCCTGGACCAGCTTCCTGTGCTTCTTCCTTTCCAAAATTGATGTGGTAAATGTTATTGCAGTAGTACTGGCTCAGAAAAGCCCAGGCCTTCCAAGAATGCAACCTTCATGGAGAAATTCTGCGACTCTTTCTCCTCTGGGGAGGCTGGAGAGGTAAGATGTAGAAGGAGAGGGAGACAAAGAGACACAGAGAAATTTGGCTTGTTAGTGGCTTTCAGGAGAACGAGGCCAGAAGACACAGACTCCTGGACCTTATCCACGTGAATCCCTCTTCTTTTTCCACTGTCTGTCTCCTGAGCCTTTTCTTATTGCTTCAAAGGACTTTGGTTGTCAGTTTCCAAAGTGCCCAAGCCCCTTTGTGTCCTGGAAGAATGTACCTCCTTCTATCCCTCAAAGAAGGCAGGCCTGAGCTAGGAGATTGGGCAGAGGAGGGGCAGGTCAGACTCATGGGTGGGTGTCGGAGTCCTGATGACTGGAATTCTAAGGAGTGTGGACATCTCATTGATCCTTTAAAAAAAAAAAAAAAAAATCCTTACTGCCCCAGTCCCCAAACAGGAAATTCTGATCTTGAATTGATCTTTAAAAAAAATCCTCCCTCAAACCCCATGAAGCCCTGTAGAATCTTGTTTCTGCCTTTTTTTCTGACCTCATCTCATGCTATTCCATCTCATGCCATTGCCTTCTACAACTGGCCCTGTGAGTTTTCTTTCTGCCTCTTTAACACACTAAGACCTTTCCTACATTCAAGGTAGCTACTCTCTTTCCTTGGAATGCTCAGCTCTGCACTCCTCCTTTGGCTGGCTGCATATTGAGCTTTGGGTAGATACCTAATTGCCTTCTTGTCAGAGAGGTTTCCCCAACTATCTGTTCTTAAAACAGGTCCCCATCTCTCTCGTTCTGTATTCCCTTGCTTTTAAAATTTCTTTCATGGCACTTCGCACAACATACATGATCTTTATGTATAACATGCCTGCTATCTGATTCCCCCACTGGAATGTAAATTCCCCAAGACAGAGATCATGTCTTGCTTGTCCCTGCTAAAGCTGCAGTGCCTAGCACATAGGTCATATTCAGTCGACATTTACCAAATGAACAGCTGAATTCCAACTCCCTATTATTTCCATGGCTCCCTTCCCTATAGACTGTGAGCTCCCTGAAGGCAGGGACTGTCTTTCTTCTCTACATTCTCCATACGTAGCACAGGTCCTGGAGTAGAAAAGACCCTCTGCATGTGTTTGTGAATGAATGAAAATCTGCATCAGAGACTTTCTGCTCAAAATGTCTGCAGACGAGTCTCTCTGATCAGTAAGAGACCAGGAAAGCAGAGCAGGCCAGCCAGGCAGTAGGCCATGTGTGAGTGTCCAATTATCAGATGACATCATCTCCAGATGAGTTGAAAAGAAAGCGATCATCGGAAGCAGTCACAGCCCATTGAATCTTTCTCTGGCATTTGTATCACAGTTATGCATCTGCTCTTGGTCCTTCTCCCATGCCTGCTCCCGAAAGCTGAGGTTTGGTGCTGGGTTTTTGTGAGGGTGTTTTTCTCTGCTCATTGCTGGTAGGGACCTCAACGAGTTTCTAGTATCTGGTCCAAATTTTCAGTGAGCAGAAAAATCTCTGCTCAGTCTCAAAATTCTTCTAGTGGCAAGGAACGCACCTCCTCAAGAGTCAGAACCCCCAGGACTGTGTGTCTGTGGGGTTTAGCAATATCTTGCTCAGGGAGATCCCAAAATTGCCTTGTTGTGACTTTACCCTTTGGCCCCAGCTCCCTGACCAGGGATTACCTTCTGTGGGATGGCCCAGGAGATATGGGAGCTGAATACTGAGACTTTCACTCCAGCCAATTATCCTACTCCAGAGACACTTATCCATTCCTGGGTTTCTCCCCACTCCAACTGACATGCTCTTGCCCAAAGTCAATTAGTAGGAAGTGGGGACCCAGTCTCTTCAACTCCCTCTGTGGCATTAGAGGTATCTCTCAGCCATGAGAAGAAATGAAGGGTTTTTCTGCTTTCTTGACCAGGGGTGACAAAGAAACCAAAAGTGATGAGGCTGTGGAATTTTAATGTCATTTGACACATCACAATCTTTTATCTTTAACTTTGCCTCGCTTGCCAAAATAGTAACTGGAAGCCTCAATGAGCACCTACTTTCACTATCTTGAGGGTAGGATTCATAATACTCTCCTTTCTTCTACCTCTTCCCTCTTAGGCTCCTCATCCCCGAAGATGTTGCCTTTAGGCATGCCCTAGTCTCAGGTGGGCAGTGTACCTCTCCAAAAAATCTCTATATAAGGGAGCAGCCGACTGCTGATTTTCCCTTCCAAGGAATGGCCCCACTGAGGAGATTTCCTCACAGCCCCTCCCTCCTCTTAGGTGAGGTTAGCAGCTCTACGCCTAAATCATTCTCAAGTTCCACGGTCTCAAGTCCCCCTTTTGCCTGGTCATGTCCCTCTTGTCACTGTCTAGCCCATCAACGTCAGAATAATGGCTAACTTGATGTTATGAGATGGCATTATGGTGGTGCAATATGCCAGCAAGACAAGAATACACAGAGCATGCCTTCAAACAATCTCTTATCTTCATAAGTTTCTGTAATTGTTTGCTTGAGGTACTATAGCAAAATACTGTAAACTGAGTGGCTTAAACAACAGACACTTATTTCTCATCATACTGGAGCCTGGGAAGTCCAAAATCAAGGTGCTAGGCTATTTGGTTCCTGGTGAGGGCTCTCTTCCTGGCTTGCAGGCAGCTGTCTTCTTGCTGTGTCTTCACATGGTAGAGAAAAAGAGAGTTGGAGAGAGAGAAGGGAGAGGGAGAAAGAGAGGGAGGTGAGAGAGAGAGAGAGAGAGAGAGACTTCCAATACTCCATTTTTTCTTGTATAAAGGCACGAAACCCCTCTGAGGACCCCATCCTGATGACCTCATCTAAGCCTGGTTATCTCCCAAAGACTCCATCTCTAAATACCAACACATTAGGGGGTAGGGATTCAACATATGGAATATGGATTTGGGGGGAACACAATTCAACCAGTTTCCAAGGGAAAATATATACGTAGATGAAGCAAAGAAGAGCAAGCCCTAGTGCAGAGCTCAACCGAGTAAGACGAGTGCAGTAGAAAACTGCTTTTGTCAGGCCCAGGCCAGAGTCAGTGTAGAGCCCAGAACCAGGGCAGCTCCCACAGTCTGCCTGGTTGCTTGCCTGCCCAGTGGGCACACTTGAGTCTCAGATACTTGCCTCCAAAGAGAGAAAAGACAGATCCAATACCACCCACCAGCACCAGGAAAAAAGGACCAAGAGACAGAGCAAGAGAGGTTGGTGGTGCTGATGTGCAGAGTAGGACTGGTTCTGGCCTTCTGTTCCAGGTCTTCTTAGGCTTGCTCAGTGGCCCTGGAACTTAAATCAGTCGTGTGGGAAGTGAGGGGAGGAAGAGAGAAAGAGACAGCTGGAAATAGGTGTGGTCAAGAGAAACTGATAAAAAGGGCAAGACCACACCCATGTGCCTAGACACAGTAATTCTTTTAGAAGGTTTTACCCCTTGAAAACATGACTCAATTAGATGACCTTAAACTTGACCAATCCAAACTCTGGGGTTGGGGGTACAGCAGGGCAAGGCCTGAGGGATCCAGTGTTATTCCTGGAAGCCCAAAATCTATATCCATTTAAAGGAGAGACACCCATAACTGCATCAGTCTTTATATTTGGTCATTTTTACCTCCCTCGATCTAAACTGGCACAATAAACATGTATTTATGCGACTTAAGATTGCTTTAGATCTTTTGGTAGCTGCATCTCACTGTTGGGTTATTTGGAGTTTATATTTATTCACCCAAACCCCCAATTACTTTTCCCATGAAGTGCTTTCAAGTCAGCTCCACCCCACCCTGAAATTGTATAAATGATCATTTGCACCTTCATTTGGAAGTTCACGTTTGTCTCTGCAAAAGATTGTCATGTTGATTTTGGCCCATCATTGAAAGCCACCGAAATTATTTTGAATTGTAATTTTGCTGTACAACATATAAACTATTTCTGCCTTCTCCACTTTACTGAGATTTTGAATGCAGCGTCTCAAGAGTTGCTGCTCAAACTAAAAATGTCCTACTTAGCATTCATCCAGCTGCCTCCCTCACTGCTTCCAAAACAGAGCTCAAAGCTAAACTCTCCCAGGAAGGCTTCCAAGATTAAATGGGGGCAGAAATGAGGCTCCTTCCTTCTAGGACAAGAGGGAACTCCACAGAGCTGCATCTCAGAGTGGCCTGGGGCTACTTGTGGATTTCAAAGAAGAAACTCTGTTCTTAGAAATGAAGAGCACAGAATGTGAAACTGCATAATGTCAAATGTGCTGCTTCTGGGGAGAGAGAGCCTTGTGTCCTCAGACACCACGTGCCTCACTGGCCCCAAAGGAGGTACTCATCCCTGCCTTCATGTCATACCTTCTTGGCTATTAAAATACTTACCTCTTCCTGAGAGAGAAAGGAGTTCCCCAAGAGCCTGCTCTGTAAGTTCTCAACCCTCCCAACCCCAGCCTGCAATCAGAGGAAACAGTTGGACCATTCTGGCTCATGAAGGGTGGCATAGCTTGGAGGTCAAGTGCTCAGATCCTGGAACCAAATGGCTCTGGATTGAAATACTTGCTGTGCTGTTTATTAATGGTTTAACCCTGGGCAAATGCTTCTGCTTTCTAAGCCTCCAAGTTTCCTCATCTATAACACAAGACACTTTACAAGTCCAACCTCTAAAGGATAAAATGAAATGATGACGGTAAAGACCAGTGCAGAGGGCTCATCACATGGGAGGGAGGCACTGAACAAATGACAGTGCTCATCATCGTGTGGTCCCACTTTCCTTAGCTCGTCTCTGATTACAAACCTGTGACAAGTCTCAGTTATTGGCACTGACTTCCTACTTGCCCAGCATGCTGGCCATAGTGTCTACTTAAAATAGATGTTTTATCAAAAGTACAAGTGATCAATAAGCATTATGTTCTGAAACTGGGGAATTAGTGAAGTTAACTGAGCTGCCTTTCAGTGTCTCTAAACAATTGTTATTTCAGTTATCTGTTGCTGCCTAAGGACCTAGCCCCAGATTCAGCAGCTTAAATAACAAGGATTTAATATATTTTCATGAGTCCATGGGCTAGCAAGGCTCAGCTGGGTGGTTCTTCTCCACATGAGGTTGGCCAGGGTCATGTATGCAGCTGCCTTCAGCTGGGAGCTGGGCTGGATCACTCTCAATGACTTTACATGTGCCATGTGCTTTAGCTGGGGTTGCTGTAACAACTTGGCCTGGCTGAGCCATTCTCTTTCTACACAGCCTCTCCTCATTTAGTGGTGCCTGGTGACCACTGTTACATGTTGGCTGGATCCTGGGAGGGTGGAAACAGAAGCTGCAAGGCCCCTTAAGGCTTAGGACTGGAAATTACACTGCATAGCTGCTGCTGCTGCATTCTGTTGGTCAAAGCAAGTCATGGGACTGGCCTGGATTTGAGAGAAGAGGAAATGGAATCTATTTCATTATGGGAGGGACACACATGTCCAGAGATGGGAGAGATTGTTGGTGGCCACTTTTGCAGAAAACCTACCACATCCCTCTGCTCTGATTTCTCTTCCAGTCTCTTTATGTGGACCATGCAAGCAGGTGCTACCCAGAGGACCCCAGCTGCTGGCTCTGGCCCTGGCTTCCTCCATTTCCCAATCTCACTTGCAATGTGGCCTTTGTGCTTCTACCACTATTTGCTTCTTCACACTTGGCTCCTCATGTTTACCCTGGGCAGAGAGAGAAATGGTGGTCATTTCTTTTAAGCATATTCCCTCAAACTGGCAACTTTACAATATATTTCCTTTGGGAAGATGTTGACCTGACATTTCTTAAGACCATGATGGAATAACATTAGAGACAGCAATAAAAAATATGCACATGGCACATACAGAAAGTAGCAGACATGGCACCTCTTCTAGGTATTTTGCACTGTCTGATATGTCCAGCAATAAAGTGCCAGGGCAAGGATGCCCCTGCTTTTTGAGACAACCTGTGTCCTGTCCCTGGGCAGAAAACAGCCTCAGCCAAGAGGAAAGACAAAGTGCCTCCTTGCAGCCTCTGGACCTACACTCAAGAGAACCAATGCACCAACTCCAGTGTGTAGAGGGGCTAAAGCTTTGTGCCTCATCCTAAAAGGGCTCCCTTTCATTTCTCCACAAGGAGGTAAGGAGTGCCTTTCTCCAAAGTTCATTTCCTATTTGCTTCCTACTGAAAAGAAGGCTCAATAATCTCTTGGATCTGGGAGGGATGCTGCTGCTGCTGATGATGATGATAAACAAATAATAAAACAATAGTGCTTACTGAACACTTTCTATGTGCCAGGCACCATACTAAGTGCTTTCGATGCACTGTTATTTAAAACTTACACATTTGTAGTAATTTGCTAAGGTCACATAGCTCACAGCCAGTAAGTGGCCAACCTTGGTCTCAAACCCAGGTCAGTCTAATGCTGGAGACAATACCTTCACCATCAGACCAAGCACAATGCTTCTGGAATCATTTCATCCAGAAGCCCCTGCCCCATGCCAAGTGCCAACTCCTGTCTCTGATAGAACTGGACTGTCAGCTGCTGCTGAAGTCAGCACACCCAAAAACCTGCCCAGGCCCAAAGACAGTATGGGAAAGGAAGCTCCAGACTCAGGTTCTGATTAAGCAGAGTGCAATTTCCCTGAAAGGTTTGAGAGAACACAGAGAAGACATAAAGGGAGCACAAACAGCAAGGCAAGCAGGATGCCTGGGAGATGGGAGCTTCAACCTGTTTCACAGGCACAGGTGCCTCCTAGAGCCTCCACTAGCTCCTGTTAGCATCCTCCTCTGCTGTGGAAGGAGGAGGCATCATTTTCCCAGTGCCTACATGAGGCTTCAGGCACCTCGTCCTTTAGCTTTACTCTGGCTCCCAATGCCAGACCCATGGGAAGCTACTGGGCCGGAACTGTGGGATTGGGTTCTAAGGAGACTACCATTTTGATTAGCCCCTTCTACTGCCACATCTTCCCAAACCACCAGATTTGGGAAGTACAAACCACCTCTGCAGCCCTGATTCTGGCTTCTCAGGCAGCTGCCATCCAAACAAATTTTTGTGTTTGGCTCTTTACCAGCCCTGCCACCCTCCAGGGAAGCAGATCTAGCTAGTTTTACATCTAATTTGCATGACAACCTACACTTTTGCCTGGGAGGACCCTCCACTAAGTTTCCAGGTTATTTTCCTTTTGTTCTGATGGGCACCGCTCAGTCTAAAGAACACTAACAAATGGACTGATTTCAACCTAGAAAGCAATCTCCCTGGGGTTCCTAGGGTCCGTGTCACCAACTCTCTCTCTTTTGTTTCCTAAGTATTGATTGTTGAATGGGACATATGTAACAGAAAGTGGCTTAAAAATGTACAGCTCAATTAATTATCACAAAGCAAACATCCGCAGAACCAGCACCCAAATAAAAATGGAAGAGTGTCCCAGAAGACCCCCAGGCCTGCTACAGGTCACCCTCCTGTCCCCTGCTGAGATAACTACTGGCCAGATTTTTGTGGGTAGTACTTGCATTTCTGAATTTTATCACTTAATTAGGCATCTCTACATACTATTACACATGTCTTCATTTTACTTGCATTCCTTAATTTTACTTACTTGCATTTTTCAATGGTATCATTTCATCCAGCATCTCTACATACTATAGTCATTAGAATTATTAAAACATGAAGTTATACCGTATGCTTTTTGTGTCAGGCTTGCTTTGATCAATGTTATGTTTATGAGATTTATATGTATTATAAATCTCATAAACTTTATATGCTGGATTTCATTTATTTTCATTGTTATATCAAATTCCTTTTTTTTTTCTTTGAGACAGAGTCTCATTCTGTCACCCAGGCTGGAGTACAGTGGCACGATCTCAGCTCACTGCAAACTCTGCCCTCTCTGCCCCCGCCACTGCCACCCACTTCAAGCAATTCCCATGCCTCAGCCTCCCGACTAGCTGGGACTACAGGCATGTACCACCATACCCAGCTAATTTTTTGTATTTTTAGTAGAGATGGGGGTTTTGCCATATTGGCCTCAAACTGCTGACCTCAAGTGATCTGCCCACCTTGGCCTCCCAAAGTGCTGGAATTATAGGCATGAGCTACTGCACCCAGCCTCAAATTATTTTTTATAAATACAGCACAAATTATTTAACCATTCTATTATTGATAGACATTTGGGTTGTTTCCAGTTTGGGACTATTACAAAAGAAGCTGCTATAACCATTATTGAGCATGTCTCTTCGTGTTCATGTGAAATTGCTGGGTAACAGACATGTATGCTTGGTTTTGAGAGATATGCCCAACTATTCTCTGAGGGGATTATACCGATTTTCAACCCTACTAGTAGGGTATGAGAGTTCTTTTGCTCCATATCTTTGCCAAAGCTTATTATGGTCATATCTTTTAATTTAATATCTAAAAGCCATTCTGGGTAGTGTTCTCTTTCAGTATGCTTCAATTTGCTTTCAATTTTTGCATTTCACTGATTACTAATGAGACTGACTTCCTTTTCATATATGTATTGGACAATTGAATATCCTCTTTTGTGAAGTGCCTACTGGTGATTCTTGCAGGTTTTCCTATAAGGTCGTATATATTTTACTTACTGATTTGTAAGACATCTTTTTTATGTTATGGCAATGAAGTCTTTGTTGGTTATGTGTTACAAAATCTTTTCCATTTATGCTTGCTTGCCTTTTCTCTCTCTTAATAGTGTGTTTTGATGAACAGAAGTTCTTAATTTAATGTGGTCCAATTCACTGATCTTTTATTTATGCTTAGCAACTTTTTTGGGTCTTGTTACAGTTATATGTCTTTCCCTACCACAAGGTCATAAAAATATTCTATATTTTCTTCAAGGAGCCTTATGGTTTTGCTATTTCACAGCCTTAGCTGTTGTTGCCTTTGGGATCTGGGGAATCTGAGGCGACGAGGGACTGGAGTGGTCCTCTGGCATGTGCGGCAGCTCTGGAGAGGTGGCCAACAGCTTTTTCATGCAGGTCTCAGATTCTGTTTCTCTTTACTGGGCGGAATCTCCTGTCTGAGGTCTACAACCACCCCCACCAGTGTTTTCCAGCCAGCAGTAGTTCCAAACCTCCCTGGGATGAAGCTTCCAGAGGAAGGGGTGGGCTGCCGTCTTTGCTTTTTGGCAGCCTTAGCTGCTCTGGCCTTCAGAGCTTGGAGAGTCCAAGATGACTGCAGGCTGGAACAGACCCCTAGCACAGCACAGCTGCTCTATGAAAAAGCCACCAGACTGCTTTTTTACGCAGGTCCCCAATCCCATTTCTTTTAACTGGGTGGGACCTCCTGACTGGGGTCTCCAACCACCCCCTCCAGTGCGTTTCAGCCGGCAACAGGTCCATATCTCCCTGGGATGGAGCTCCCAGAGAGAGAAGCAGGTGCCATGGTAGTTGTTTCATAGCCTTCACTGTTGATACCTTCAGGTACTGGAAAATCAGAGGTGACTAGGGACTGGAGCAGACCCTCAGCATACTGCAGCAGCCCTAGGAAAAGTGGGCAGACTGTTTGTTATGTGGATTCCTGATCCTGTATCTCCTCACTGGGTGGATCCTCCCAGTCAGGGTCACCAGACACACCCTGCTGGGGCTCTTGAGCCAGAAGCAGCTCTGCAACTCCCTGGACAGAGCTCCCAGTGGGAGGGGCGGTTTGCCATCTTTGCCATCTTGCAGCCCTGGCCTTTGCTGTCTCCAGGCTCTGGAGCGTCCACAGGGGCCAGGAGCTGATGGAACCCTGGCACAGAGCACCCACCTTATGGAAATTGGCCGGGCTATTCTCCACGCAGGTGCTGGTCCTCGCTTCTCCTCACTGGGCAGGGCCACTAGACCTGGGACTCAATGCTACCACCCTGCCCCCACCTGACCACTTCAATCAGAGGCAGCCCAGCATTTCTCCAAAGAGAAAATCCCAGAGTCAACCTACAATTCCTCTGCTACTGCAGTGGCAGTGCTACTGCCCTAACAGTCCTCAGGCTGGGGAAAGAACAAAGGGCCTACCCACTACACTGGCACCTCCAGCACAATGCAACTACCATACAGAAAGGAGTCTAGTTCCTCTTCCCTGGGAGCCCCATCCCCAACTCCACTAGGAAGGGCTCCTTAAAACATTGCCCCACCCATGGCTGAGCATACCTACTGGTAGTGGCCCTGAGTTTCCCTGGGGCGAGGCTCCCGGAGGCATCTGACAGTCTGTCTGCTACTGCCACAGAAGTGGTCCTATCCCTGCTGCCCTCAGTCTGGGGAAGAAACGAGAGCCTGAGGGCTACACCTGAGCTTACAGCATGCCACAGTCACCATACAGAGAGGAAACCAGTCTCTCCTCCTAATGAGTCCTTAATCCCCTGCTCCCCAACAAGCAGAGCCCCAAGCTCATGCCAGCAGGGCAGCCGCCCTACCCCACTGGCTGAACACTCCCAGTAACAGTGGGTCCACATTTCTTGGAGGTGGAGCCCCCAGGGGAAACTGAAAGCCCCTCTGCCATTGCCTCTACAGTGGTATTGCCCATACTACCCTCGGACTAATGAAGGAGCAAAGACCGTAAGTACCCTATCCACACCCCCAATAAGCAGCAGTCAACCTGAGAAGAGGTGGCCAGTCCATCTCCCACAGGTCCCACCCACTCCCCCTATTCATCACCAGGCACGGAAATCCCCCAGCTTGGGCCCACAACACAGACCCCCATCCTGTTCTGATCACATGGAGGAACTGCTGATCTGCATCTCTCTGGCATGGAGTCCCCAGGTTTCAAGCAAAAGACCATTGGCCATGACCACTGCTAAGGTCCCTTCTCCTGCTGGCTCCAAGTTGGGGAGGAAACATAAACCCTGAGATCACCCTAGAGCTGTGATGGGTAGCTTGGGAGTGCCAAGCCATGATCTACAGTCAGCACTCAAGTGGGAGAGGGACCCACACTTTCAAAGCATTGAGAGGGAGTATGGCTGCAAATGTGAGGAAATATAGGGGAGCTACACAGCTGAGCAAGAGCCTACCTACTGACCA
This sequence comes from Chlorocebus sabaeus, assembly GCF_047675955.1. Taxonomy (NCBI): domain Eukaryota; kingdom Metazoa; phylum Chordata; class Mammalia; order Primates; family Cercopithecidae; genus Chlorocebus; species Chlorocebus sabaeus. The sequence goes on from NC_132904.1 coordinate 108,993,462, forward strand.
CTATGCATAAATTAACAACTTAACATCACAACTAAAAGAAATAGAGAAGGAAGAGCAAACCAACCCCAAAGCTAGCAGAAGACAAGAAATAACAAAAATCAGAGCTGAACTGAAGGAGATTGAGACACAAAAATGTATTCAAAAGCTGAATGAACCCAGGAATTGGTTTTTTGAAAAAAATTAATAAGATAGGCCACCAACTAGACTAATAAAGAAGAAAAGAGAGAAGATTCAAATAAGTACAATCAGAAACGACAAAGGGGACATTACCACTGACCCCACAGAAATACAAAGTATTATCAGAGACTACTACAAACACTTCTATGCATACAAACTAGAAAAACTTGAAGAGGTGGATAAATTCCTGGACACACACACTCTCCCAAGACTGAACCAGGAAGAAATTAACTCCCTGAACAGGCCAATAATGAGCTCTGAATTTGAATCAGTAAGAAATAGCCTACCAACCAAAAAAAGCCCAGGACCAGAGATTCACAGCTGAATTCTACCAGATGTACAAAGAAGAGCTGCTACTAAAACTATTCCAAAAAACTGAGGAGGAGGAGGGACTCCTCCTCAACTCATTATATGAGGCCAGCATCATCCTGATACCAAAACCTGTCAGAGACACAAGAAAAAAATAACCTCAGGTAAATATGCTTGACAAACACAGATGCAAAAATCTTAACAAAATGCTTGCAAACTGAATCCAGCAGCACATCAAAAAGCTAATCCACCACAATCAAGCACACTTTATCCCTGGGATGGAAGGTTGGTTCAACATATGCAAATTAATAAATGTGATCCATCACATAAACAGAACTAAAGACAAAAACCACATGATTATCACAAGAGGGGCAGAAAAAGCTTTTGATAAAATTCAATATCTTTTCATGCTAAAAACTCTCAATAAAGTATGTATTGAAGGAACATACCTCAAAATTGTAAGAGCCATCTATGACAAGCCCATTGCCAACATTATATTGAATGGGCAAAAGCTGGAAGCATTCCCTTGAAAAGGGACAAGACAAGGATGCCCTCTCTCACCACTGCTATTCAACATAATACTGGAAGTTCTGGCCAGAGCAATCAGGCATGAGAAAGAAATAAAGAGCATCCAAATAGGAAGAGGGGAAGTCAAACTATCCCTGTTTGCAGATGACATTATTCTATATCCAGAAAACCACATAGTCTCAGCCTCAAGGATCCTTCAGCTGATAAACAGCTTCAGCAAAGTTTCAGGAAACATGATCAACATACAAAATCACTAGCATTCTTATACACCAACAACAGCCAAGCCAAGAACCAAATCAGGAATGCAATTCCATTCACAATAGCCACAAAAAGAATAAAATACCTAGGAATACAGCTAACGAAGGAGGTGAAAGATCTGAACAATGAGAATTACAAAACACTGCTCAAAGAAGTCAGAAATAACACAAACAACATTCCATGCTCATGGATAGGAAGAATGAATGTCATTAAAATGGTCATACTGCCTGAAGCAATTTACAGATTTAATGTATTTCCTATCAAACTACCAATGACATTCTTCACAGAACTGAAAAAAAAAAAAACTATTTTAAAATTTTTATGGAACTAAAAAAGAGCCTGAATAGCCAAGGCAATCTTAGCAAAAGAACAAAACTCGAGGCATCATGTTACCTGACTTCAAACTATACTACAGGGCTACAGTAACCAAAACAGCATGGTACTGGTACAAAAATAGACACATAGACCAATGAAACTGAATAGAGAGCCCCAAAATAATACTGTACATCTACAGCCATCTAATCTTCAACAAAGCTGACAAAAACAAGCAATGGGGAAAGAACTCGCTAGTCAATAAATAGTATTGGGGTAACTGGCTAACCACATGCAGCAGATTGAAACTGGACCCCTACCTTATACCATATACAAAAATCAACTCAAGATGGGTTGAAGACTTAAATGTAAAACCCCAAACTATAAAAACCCTGGAAGGCAGTCTAGGCAATACCATTCTGGACATAGGAATAGGCAAAGATTTTACAATGAAAATGCCAAAAGCAATCACAATAAAAACAAAAATTGACAAATGGTATCTAATTAAACTTAAGAGCTTCTGCACAGGAAAAGAATCTATCAACTGAGTAAGCAGACGACCTACAGAATGTGAGAAAATTTTTGTAAACTATGCATCTGACAAAGTTCTAATATCCAGCATTTATAAGGAACTTAAACAAATTTACAAGAAAATAAACAAACAACCCCAATAAAAAGTGGCAATGGATGTGAACAGATACTTTTCAAAAAAAAGATACAATACACGTGGCCGACAAATATGTGAAAAAAAGCTCAGTATCACTGATCATTAGAGAAATACAAAACAAAACCACAGTGAAATACCATCTCATACCAGTCAGAATGGCTATCATTAAAAAGTAAAAAAAAAAAAGATGCTGGCTAGGTTGTGGAGAAAAGGAGATGCTTATAAACTATTGGTGGGAGTGTAAATTAGTTGAACCATTGTGGAAAGCAGTGTGACAATTCCTCAGAGCTAAAAACAAAACTACAATTTGACCCAGCAATTCCATTATTAGCATATACCCAGAGAAATAGAAATTGTTCTAACACAAAGACAGATGCATATGTATGTTCATTGCAGCACTATTGACAATAACAGAGACATAGAATCAACCTAAATGCCCATCAATGGCGCACTGAATAAAGAAAATGTGATGCATATACATCATGGAATGCTACACAGCCATAAAAAAGAAAAAGATCATGTCCTTTGTAGGAACATGGAAGAAGCTGGAGACCTGAGCAAACTGGCGCAGAGACAGAAAACCAAATAGTACATGTTCTCATTTATATGTGTTAGCTAAATGATGAGAACACATGGAAACGAAGAGGGGAATAATAGACGCTGGGGCCTACCAGAAGACAGAGGGTAGAAGGAGGGAGAGGATCAGAAAAAATAATTGTTGAATACTAGGCTTAGTACCTGTTGGACAAAATAATCTGTACAATAAACACCTGTGACACAAGTTTACCTATATAACAAACCTGTACGTGTACCCCTGAACCTAAAATAAAAGTTTAAAAATTAGAAAAATTAAAAATTAAAAGGAGACATACAAGAGGTCTTTCTCTCTCTCCAACTCTCTAATTTCTGTACCATTTTTTTCTTGCTTCTTTGCTCTGAATCAGACCTCCAGTTTGACATTGACTGAGAATAGTGTCAGCCAGTTAACTGTATTATTCAAATCTTTCATTTGTTATTTCAAAAGGAAAGTTTTCAACACTTCATCATTAAGTTTGATGTTTGTTATAGGTTTGTTGTAGATTTACTTTATCAGGCTAATAAGTTCTACTTCTACTTTACTAAATGATTTTTATTTGCCTGTTTGTTTTAATGATGAACGGATACTGAATTTTAATGCTTTTTCTTCATCTATTAAGATGATCACATGAATTTTTTGTTGTGTTAATTATGAATTAGATTGACTGAATTTTGATTGTAAACTAAATCTGCTTTCTTGGAGTAAACTCTATTTGATCTCATGCCTTAGCCTTTGTACGTTGCTGATTCCATTCGCTAATATTTTGTTTAGTTATTGGCTTCCATGTTCTGAATGAGACCACCTATAGTTTTTCTTTATCATCATATTTTTGTAAAGTTGGATGCTAAAATTATTTTGGCCTCATAAAACAAGTTGGTTAGTGCTACTTTATCTTTATTCTCTAGAATAATTTGTATAAGATTAGCATTATTTTCTTGCTTAACATTTGGCAGAATTCACCATTGAAGCCACATGGGCCTGGAAACATTTTCTTGGGGAGAAGATTTTCAATTACATATTTAATTTCTTTAATAATTTTACATTCATATGTTCAATATTTTTCTCATGCTGATTTCATGTTGTGTTTCTCCTAAGAATTTTTTTGTTTTGTCAAATTTTCAAACTTACTGATACAAAGCTATTTATACTGAACTCTTAACATCTCTTTAATGTGTATATAAGGCGGGATGTCATCTTCATTCCTGACGTTGGTAACTTCTCTTTCTCTTTTTCTTAATCAGATTTACCAAGGATTTATCAAGTTTATAACTGTTTTCAAAGAATCAACTTTTGGCTCTGTTTATCCTCTCCATTTTAGGTTTGTTTATAGTTAATTAATTTCTGCCTTTAAATTTATTATTTTCTTCCTCTTGCTTTCATAGGGTTTAATTTGCTGGGGTTTGTTTTTTTTTTTTTCCTAAACTTTTAGGATGGTTGCTTATATCACTGATGTCTTTATTCCTTTCTTATATTTTACCACATGTGCTTTAACTATAAATTTCTCTCTAAACATTGTTTTAGTTACATCCTACCAGTTTTTGGTATTTTACATTTTTATTATTTGTGATTAAAATATCATAAGATTTTGATCATAATTAATTTTTGACTTATGGATTATTTGGAAGTATATTTTTAAAATATAGATAGCAAGTTTTATTTGTATCTTTTTACAATTTATTTTTAGTTTGATTCCTTTTTTTGTCAGAACATCTATTCACAATCTCGATTTTTGAAATTTGTTGAGACTTATTTTGTGGCCCAATATATGATCAGTTTTGCAGATGTTCCACAAACACTGGAAAATTATTCATATTATTTAGTTTGGGGGTATGGTGTTTTATTTGTTCATTAAGTTAAATCTAAACTTTGTATTGCTAAAATCCTTCATATTTTAACCAATTTCTTGGGCTGCTTTTCTATCAGTTTCTGAAAGAAGTGAGTTAAAATCTTCTATGATTTGGCTTATCTATTTCACCTCTCAGTTGTTACTTTAAATATTTTCAGGCCAGGTTCATATAAATTTAGAATTACCATTTTCTATCTGGTGAATTGAAACCTTGACCACTTCAAGTGTTTCTCTTTTTCTCTAGTAATCTTTTCAATCTTAAAATCTACATTATTTGATAATAGTATAGCTCCACTAGCTTTTCTTTGGTTAACATTTGCATAGATATTTTCCCCACTATCCTTTTACTTTCAACCTTTCTGTAGCTTAGGTTTTAGATGTGCTTCTTACAATTAGCAAATAGTTGGAATTTTAAAAATACAGTCAGACAAATATTTATCTTTTAATTGCAGGATCTGGCATATTTATATGTACTGCGATGTTGCTATGTTTGGGTTACATCTACTGTCCTACCATGTTTTCTATTTCCCTGCCTGTTCCATCTTTCTATTTTCTTTCTTTTCTTTCCTTCTTTCTTTCTTTCTTTCTTTCTTTCTTTCTTTCTTTCTTTCTTTCTTTCTTTCTTTCTTTCTTTCTTTCTTTCTTTCTCTCTCTCTCTCTCTGTCTCTCTGTCTCTCTCTCTCTCTTTCTCTCTCTCTCTCTCTCTTTCTCTCTCTTTCTTTTTCCCTACTTTTGGGCAGCTTTTTGAAGTATAACTAAGTGGAAAATACTATAATCTAAAATGTGCAGTTTCATGAATTTTGACAGCACTATATACACATGTAATCTTCACCTAAATCAAGAAAAATATTTCTTTCACCAGAGAAAGTTTCGCTATGTCTCTTACCCATCTATCTCTGCACTCCTACCTGATACTAGCTGCAAATACTTTTCTGTTTGCTAACAATATAGTTCTTCTTGTTCTTCAAATTCACCTGAATGATTCTGTTTTGTGTGTGGCTGCTTTCACTTGACATGATGTTTTTGAGATTTATTTATGTTTGGCATATATTGATAATTTGTGTCTATTGCTGAGCAATATCCCATTGTATGACTGTATCAAAATGTGTTTATCCGTTCTCACGTTAACAGAAATTTGAGTTGTTCCTAGTTTGGGGTTATTATGAATGAAACTGCTACTAACTTTCTTCTGCAAGTGTTTTTGTGAACATACATTTTTATTTTTATTAGGTAAATATTTAGAAGTGAAATTTCTGGGTCACAGGGCATGTGCATATTTAACTTTATAAGAGACAGACAGTTTTCTAAAGTGGTGACACAATTTTATATTCCCACCAGCAATATATGAAAATTCCTGTTGCTTCACATTCTTACCAACACTTAATACTGTCAGTCTTTTTAATCTTAGCCATCTTAGTGGTTATGCAATGGTATGTTACTATGGTTTTAATTTGCATGACCCTGACTACTACTGATGTTGAATTGACAATGTTGAAGATTACTCATCATTTGCATATCTTCTTTTGTGATGTGTCTATTCAAGCCTTTTATTTTCATTTATTTTGATTTTTCCGTAGGTTATTGGGGTACAGGTAGGGTTTGATAATATGAGTAAATTCTTTGGTGGTGATTTGTGAGATTTTGGTGCACCCATCACCCAAGCAGTATACACTGTACCCTATTTATAGTCTTTTATCCCATTGCCTCCCTCCCACCCTTTCCCACAAGTCCCCAAAGTCCATTGTATCATCCTTATACCTTTGTGTTCTCAAAGCTTAGCTCCCACATATCAGTGAGAACATATGATGTTTGGTTTTCCATTCCTGAGTTACTTCACTTAGAATAACAGTCTCCAATGTCATCCAGGTTGCTGCAGATGCCATTAATTCATTCTTTTTTATGGCTGAGTAGTATGCCATCGTATATATAAATCAAAGTTTCTTTATCCACTTGTTGATTGATGGGCATTTGGGTTGGTTCCAGGATTTTGCAATTGCAATTTGTGCTGCTATAAACACGCATATTCAAGTATCTTTTTCATACAGTGACTTCTTTTCCTCTAGGTAGATAGCCTGTAGTGGGATTGCTGGATCAAATAGTAGTTATACTTTTAGTTCTTTAAGGAATCTCCACACTGTTTTTCATAATGGCTGTACTAGTTCACATTCTCACCAGCAATGTAGAAGTGTTCCCTGATCACTGCATCCATGCCTACATTTACTGTTTTTTGATTTTTTGATTATGACCATTCTTACAGGAGTAAGGTGGTATCACATTGTGGTTTTGATTTGCATTTCCCTGGTCATTAGTGATGTTGAGCATTTTTTCAAGTTTCTTGGCCATTTGTATATCTTCTTTTGAGAATTGTCTATTCATGTCCTTAGCCCACTTGTTGATGGGATTGTTTGTTTGTTTTTTCTGCTGATTTGTTTGAGTTCGTTGTAGATTCTGGATATTAGTCCTTTGTCAGATGCATAGATTGTGAAGATTTTCTCCCATGCTGTGAGTTCTCTATTTACTCTGCTGACTGTTCCTTTTGCCGTGCAAAAGTTCTTTAGTTTAATTAAGTTCCAGCTATTTATCTTTGTTTTTATTGCATTTGCTTTTGGGTTCTTGGTCATGAAATCCTTGCCTAAGCCAATGTCTAGAAAGATTTTTCCAATATTATCTTCTAGAATTTTTATAGTTTCAGGTCTTAGATTTAAGTGCTTAATCCATCTTGAGTTGATTTTTGTACAAGATGAGAGACGAGGATCCAATTTCATTGTCCTACATGTGGCTAACCAATTGTCCCAGCACTATTTGTTGAAAAGGGTGTTCTTTCCCCACTTTATGTTTTTGTTTGCTTTGTTGAAGATCAGTTGGCTGTAAGTGTTTGGGTTTATTGCTGGGTTCTCTATTCTGTTCTATTGTTCTATGTGCCTATTTTTATTCCAGTACTATCCTGTTTTGGTGACTATGGCCTTATAGTATAGTTTGAAATCAAGTAGTGTGATGCTTCCAGATTTGTTCTTTTTGCTTAGTCGTGCTTTGGCTATGTGAACTCTTTTTTGGTTCCATATGAATTTTAGAATTGTTTTTTCTAATTCTGTGAAGAATGATGGTGATATTTTGATAGGGATTGCACTGAATTTGTGGATTGCTTTTGACAGTGTGGTCATTTTCACAATATTGAGTCTACCCATACATAAGCATGGATGTGTTTCCATTTGTTTGTGTCGTCTATGATTTCTTTCAGCAGTGTTTTGTAGTTTTCCTTGTAGAGGCCTTTTGCCTCCTTAGTTAGGTATATTCCTAAATATTTTATTTTATATTTGCAGTTATTTTAAAAGGGGTTGAGTTCTTGATTTGGTTCTCCTCTTGGTCATTTTGGTGTATAGGAGAGCTACTGATTTGGGTACACTAATCTTGTATCTGGAAACTTTGCTGAATTCTTTTATCAGTTCTGGGAGCTTTCTGGAGGAGTCTTTAGGGTTTTCAAGGTAAACGATCATATTGTCAGCAAACAGTGACAGTTTGACTTCCTTTTTATTGATTTGGATGTCCTTTATTTCTTTCTCTTGTCTGATTGCTCTGTTTAGGACTTCCAGTACTGTTGAAGAAGAGTGGTGAGAGTAGGCATCTTTGTTTTGTTCCGGTTCTCAGAGGAAATGCTTTAAACTTTTCCCCATTCAGTATTATGTTGGCTGTGACTTTGTCATAAATGGCTTTTATTACATTGTAGTATGTTCCTTGTGTGCTGATTTTGCTGAGAGTTTTAATCATGAAGGGATGCTGGATTTTCGTTGAATGCTTTTTCTGCACCTATTGAGATGATCATGTGATTTTTGTTTTTAATTCTGTTTATGTGGTGTTTTGCATTTATTGACTTGTGTATGTTAAATCATCCCTGCATCCCTGGTATGAAACCCACTTGATCATAGTGGATTATCTTTTTGGTATGTTTTTGGATTTTGTTAGCTAGTATTTTGTTAAGGATTTTAACATCTATGTTCATCAGGGATATTGGTCTGTAGTTTTTTTTGGTTATGTCCTTTCCTGGTTTTGGTATTAGGTGATGTTGGCTTCATAGAATGAAATAAGGAGGATTCTCTCTTTCTCTGTCTTGTGAAATAGTGTCATTAGGGTTGGTACCAATTCTTCTTTGAATGTCTCATAGAATTTTGCTGTGAATCCATCTGGTCCTGGGCTTTTTTTGTTTGTAATTTTTAAATTACCATTTCAATCTCGCTGCTTGTTATTGCTCTGTTCAGGGCATCGAATTCTTCCTGATTTAAACTAGAAGGGTTGAATTTTTTCAAGAATTTATCAATTTATTTCTGTGATGTCAGTTGTAATATCTCCTGTTTCGTTTCTTATTGAGATTATTTGGATTTTCTCTTGTCTTTTCTTAGTTAGTCTTGCTACTGGTCTATCAATTTTATTTATCTTTTCAAAGAATCAGCTTTTTGTTTCATTTATCTTTTGTATTTTTCGTTGTTTCAATTTCATTTAGTTCTGCTCTGATCTTTGTTATATCCTTTCTTCTGCTGGGTTTGGGTTTGGTTTGTTCTTGTTTCACTAGTTCCTTGAAGTGTGACCTTAGAATGTCAGTTTGTGCTCTTTCAGTCTTTTTGATAGCAGGGCTTTAGAGCTATGAACTTTCCTCTTAGCACTGCCTTTGCTGGATCCCAGAGATTTTGATAGGTTTTGTCACTATTTTCATTCAATTTGAAGAATTTTTAAATTTCCATGTTGATTTCATTTTTGACCCAATGATCATTCAGGAGCAGATTATTTAGTTTCCATGTATTTGCATGGTTTTGAAGGTTCCTTTTGGAGTTGATTTCCAGTTTTATTCCACTGTGGTCTGTGTGAGTGATTGATATAATTTCAATTTTCTTAAATTTATTGAGGCCCATTTTGTGGCCTATCATATGGTCTATCTTGGAGAAAGTTCCATGTGCTGTTGAATAGAATGTGTATTCTGCAGTGGTTGGATGGAATGTCTGTTAAGTCCATTTCTTCCAACTTATGGAACCAACAATGGTTTTAATCCATTGTTTCTTTGCTGACTTTCTGTCTTGATGAACTGTTTAGTGCTGTCCGGGGAGTATTGAAGTCCTCCACTATTATTGTGTTGCTGTCTATCTCATTTCTTAGGTCTGTTCGTAATTATTTTATAAATTTGGAAGCTCCAGTGTTCGGTGCATATGTGTTTAGGATTGTGATATTTTCCTGTTGGACAAGGCCTTTTACCATTATGTAATGTCCCTCTTTGTCTCTTTTAACTGCTGTTGCTTTGAAGTTTGTTTTGTCTGATATAAGAATAGCTACCCCTGTTCACTTTTGGTGTTCATTTGCATGAAATGACTTTTTCCACCCCTTTACTTTAAGTTTATGTGAGTCCTTTTGTGTTAGATGAGTCTCTTGAAGGCAGCAGTTGGTTGGTTGGTGAATTCTTATCCATTCCGCAGTTCTGTATCCTTTAAGTGGAGCATTTAAGCCATTTACATTCAATGTTAATAATGAGATGTGAGGTACCATTCCATTCATCATACTATTTGTTGCTTGTATACCTTGGCTTTTTGTTTTTGCTTTTTAAATTGTATTTTTGTTTCTTAAGTCCTGTGAGATGTATGCTTTAAAGAGGTTCTGTTTTGATGTGTTTCCAGGATTTGTTTCAAGATTTAGAGCTCCTTTTAGTAGTTCTTGTAGTGGTGGTTTGGTAGTAGTGAATTCTCTCAGGATTTGTTTGTCTGAAAAAGACTGTATTTTTCCTTCATATATGATGCTTAGTTTTGCTGGATACAAAATTCTTGACTGATAATTGTTTTGTTTGAGGAGGCTGAAGGTAGGTCCCCAATCCCTTCTGGCTTATAGGGTTTCTGCTGAGAAATCTGCTGTTAATCTGATAGTTTTCCTGTATATGTTACCTGATGCTTTTGCCTCACAGCTCTTAAGATTCTTTCCTTTGTCTTAACTTTAGATAACCTGATAACAACGTGCCTAAGCGATGATCTTTTTGCGATGAATTTCCCAGGTGTTCTTTGTGTTTCTTGTATTTGTTTTTTTTTTTTTTTTTTTTTTTTTTTTTGAGACGGAGTCTAGCTCTGTCGCCCAGGCTGGAGTGCAGTGGCGCAATCTCGGCTCACTGCAAGCTCCGCCTCCCGGGTGTATTTGGATGTCTTGGTCTCTAGCAAAGCCAGGGAAGTTTTCCTCGATTATACCCCAAAATATGTTTTCCAAACTTTTAGATTTCTCTTCTTCCTCAGGAACACCAATTATTCTTAGGTTTGGTCATTTGACATAATCTTAGACTTCTTGGAGGCTTTGTTTATATTTTCTTATTCTTGTTTCTTTGTCTTTGTTGGATTGAGTTAATTGGAAGACCTTGTCTTTGAGCTCTGAATTTCTTTATTCTACTTGTTCAATTCTATTGCTGAGACTTTTTAGAGCATTTTGCATTTCTGTGAGTGTGTCCAATGTTTCCTGAAGTTTTTATTGTTTTTACTTTATGCTATCTACTTCCTTGAATATTTCTCCCTTCATTTCTTGTTTTTTGGATTTCCTTGCATTGGGGTTCACCTTTCTCTGGTGCCTCCTTGATTAGCTTAATAACTAACCTCCTGAATTCTTTTTCAGGTAAATCAGGGATTTCTTCTTGGTTTGGATCCATTGCTGGTGAGCTAGTATGATTTTTTTTTGGCAGTGTTACAGAGTCTTGTTTTGTCATATTACCAGAGTTGGTTTTCTGGTTCCTTTTCATTTGGGTAGGCTCTTTCAGAGGGAAGGCCTAGGGCTGAAGGCTATTGTTCAGATTCTTTTGTCCCACAGGGTCTTCCCTTGATGTAGTGCTCTCCCCCTATTCCTATGGATATGGCTTCCTGAGAGCTGAGCTGTAGTGATTGTTATTTCTCTTCTAGGTCTAACCACCTAGCAAGTCTATCAGGCTCTGGGCTGGTACTGGGGGTTGTCTGCACAGAGTCCTGTGATGTGAACCATCTATGGATCTCTGAGCCATCGATACCAGCACAGTATTTGGGGTGTCTTCCGGGTCCTGCAGGAGCAGTCTGCTTCCTTCAGAGAGTCTGTGGGTCCTCTCAGGATTCCTGATTTATTCCTGCAGTCGTTCTGGAGCTAAAATTCACCATGCGAGCCTCCACACACTTCTCTGTCTGTCCAAGTCAGAGCTGCAATCTAGTCCTGTCTCCTGTCTGCCATGATCTGCAATTCTGGTGGAAGAAATTCTCCTTTGGAGAACTGACGTCACTAGGCGTTCTCCTGAGAATTGTGCCAGTCTGGGGCCTGGGAAGTCCAAGGGCATGACTTCTGCTCAGCACTGGTGAGGGCCTCCTTGACAATCACAAGGTTCCACAATAGGCCATCTGCAAGCTGAGGAGCAAGGAAGCCAGTTCGAGTCCCAAAGCTGAAGAACTTGGAGTCTGATATTCAAGGGCAGGAAGCATCCAGCACAGGAGGAAGATGTAGGCTGGATAGCTAAGTCAGTCTATTATTCAAGCCTTTTGTTTGAATTTTAAATTGGGTTGTTTGTCATTTAAATTTTGAGTTGTGAAAGTTCTTTATAGATTCTATTTACAAATTCTTTGTCATGCATATATATATATACAATGCAAATGGTTTCTCCCATCTGTAGCTTGCCTTTATGTTTTCTTAATGTTATCTTTGATTAGCAAAAGGAGGAAGTCCAATTTATCAATTTTTTTCTTGTAGGGTCTTTCTCTTGTGTCTTGTCTAAGAAATCTACAACAAAGTTGCAAAAATATTGTCTTATGTTTACTTTTACAAGCTTTATAGTTTTACCTTTTATATTTAAGTCTATGACTCCTCTCAAATTAACTTATGTACATTACACAGCTTAAATTTTTTGTTATGGATAAATTTTATATATCTTTCTGTATGGATAGTTGGTTCCAGTATCATATGTCGAAAAGACTATACTTGTCTGACCTTTGTCAAAGATCAATTAAGTATAAATGTATAGATCTATTTCTGGACGGTTTATTTCATTTTATTGATTTCCTTGTGTATTCTAACATCAATACCAGACTATCCTGATTACTGTAGCTTTATTTTGAAAATAGTTTACTGCATAGATTACTGTAACTTGCCTCCCAGAAACAGGTAAGTCCTCTCCCATTAAGAGATGGAGTCTATCCCTCTATCTCTTGAATCCATGTGGGCATGTAATTGCTTTAACTAATATAATATGGTAGAAATGTTTCTATGTGACTTCTTAAACTAGGTCAGAAGAAGCCTTGCAGCTTCTGCCATGGTTTCTTTGAATGCTTACTCTAGAATAAGCCTGGCAACGTGTAAGCAGTCCGCTTATCCTGGCACCATCATGTTGTGAGGAAGTGATGCATGACCAGCCACAGGTATTCCAGCCATTCCTGCCCAGATTCTAGACATGTGATCAAAGTAGTCTTCAGGTGACTCTTGTCCTATATGACTTTAACTTTGTCAAAGTCCCTGAAGAAGAGCAACCCAGCTGAGCCCATGCAACCCATAGAATTATGAAATACAATGATTGTTTACAAGCAACTAAGTCTTGGCATAATTCATAATATAGAAATAGATAACTAGAATAGTAGAGTATTAGGAAAAAAAAACAAAATTTTGTGGGTCAGGGGGACCTGGACTCAAATTTTGCATGTGACTTTGAGCAACCATTATCAAATTACCAGTCTGAGGGCTAAGGAATTTATATACAATTTATCTCATCATTTACTCTGGATCAAATGTGTTCTCCAAAAAGCACGTGTTAGAAATTTAATTGCCATTGGTGAGACCTTTAAGAGATGATTAGGCTATGATGATTGTGCCCTCATGAATGGTTTAGTGCTTTTATCACATGAATGGAATTGTTATTAAGGGAAGGGAATTTGGCCCCCTTTTACTCCCTCTCTTTCTTGTCCTACTTTCTGCATTCCACCATGAGATGACATTGCAAGAAGGCCCTTGCCCGGTGCTGGCACCTTGATCCTGGACTTCCCAGCCTCCAGAACTGTGAGAAATAAATGTCTGCTTATTATAAATGACCCTGTCTGTGGTATTCTGTTATAGCAGCACAAAGTGGACTAAGACATCATTCCAAAAATGTTTAAGTACCTACCAAGGACAGGGCGTATGCTTAGGATATACAAATATGATTATAACACAGCTCCTCCTGTCACAGGATTTACAGATCAATGGAGAAAATAGGTAAGTTTCCCTACTGAGATAGGTGATGAAATTGTTTTTTGTTAGTAGCAATTGCTATAACAAATTCTAAGAGAAATAGCTTTGCTAATCTGGATTCACACAAAACTAATATGTACAAAACATCAGATAATGAATATGTCATGGCCCTTCTGACTTCCCTTTTGTACTCGTTACTAGGAAGGTCAGAACTGAAGGTGATATTCAGCCTTAGTTGTTTCTAATGTCTCCACTCTTTTTCTTCAACATGATTTTCCATCTTCTAGTTCTAATGTTAAATTCTAACTGCAAAAGGTATTATCGTATTTGAAATAAGTTGGGGTAAAATTGTGAATAAAATGTGTACTAATTAGATCAATTCAAATTGAAAGCATAGTTGTGGATCAATTAGAATTGTCCCATTCTTGTTTTTGTGCTTGGGACAGCACCTGCTGAGAACACATCTTTACTATAACCACTATTACAATTACAACAGTTTATGCTACTGCTAGTAATAATCACAGCTGAATGTCTGAGCATAGTATGCCAGGGACTGCACTAAGTGCTGAAATGAATCATTCAATATCATTTTCACAACAATCCTGTTATGTATGTATAACTATGATCCCACTTTTAGGGATAAGGAAGCTGAGATTTGGAAAGGTGAAGTCATTTACTTAAGGTAACCCTATGGCAATGAGTGTCAGAGGCAGTTCATCCCATAGTTCATGCTTCAGCATTACATCCCATAGTTCATGCTTCAGCATTATGTTTTTGATGCATATGGGTCCAGGGAAACCGTACTTGGATGGACTTTATTGATGGTCCAACCTGGCACGACTCTCTTCTTTATTCAAAGGCTTTTCCTGACAAGACCCAGGAATTCTGGGTTCCTATAGGGGATGACTAATCAAGGTCCTCTCCATCTCCCCCTGAACATGGAACCCCATTTTTATAAACACTTGTATTCATGGTCCCTGAATCAAAGGCAAATATTCATAAAATAGCCTGTGTTTGCATTCATAGAGACCAAAAGAAACCAGACAATGGACATGAGAGAAGTTAAGTTCTGGCAGTTGTTTCAAAATGTTTGAAAAGTTAGCGATGATGTTCAAAGCATACATCCCTGGCATCATTAAAGCCCCCTTCCTTAAAAACTCAGAGGGATATCTCCCTAATAGAGAAAACACAGAGAGTGTAGTGGGAAAGAGTGGAAGATACATTTATTCAGAAGCAGAAAGGGCAGTAACAGGTATTAAGCACCAGCATGTGCCAGTCTTTTTATATGCATCTCTCATTTAATTCCCCCTCATCCAACCATGAGAAGTGAGACCAAAGACCCTGGAGTCCGATGGAGTCCCCTGCGCAGTAGTGACCTTGGCAGGTTGTGTATCCTTTCTGGGCCTTGTTTCCTCATTTATAAAATAACAATAGTACTCACTTCATAGCGTTGCTGTGAGGATTAATTAAGATAAGACATGTACAGCATTTTGTAGGGGCATGATAAATGTTAACTACTATAATTCTATCAGGTGCTGAGCGTCCATAGGGGGAATGTGGTGTGCCCTTGTACTTGGTTCAGTGGACAGGGCGGGAGGGGTGAGAGGGGAAGCAGTAGGCTTGAGGGTCCAGGGGAGAGAGTAGAGCTGGCAGTCTTTGGGTCCTGGGTGGCTAGCATCTCAGAAACGATGAGCGTGCTGTCATATTCCAAATCGAAAGTGATTTTGGTAACATTTAATAGTGGTTTTCTCTTTTTAAAAAGTCTGTGCTTGTCAAATAAATTATATGTGTGTCAATCCTATAGCAGTTTCCTCTAAAAATTGTGATGATTTTGTCTCTGTGATCAGTGGAAATGTTATTAAGTTGGATATTGTGTACCAATTCCAATTTTAGAATTTCTACAAATTTGTTAAAAGCTTTTTGTTGTTGTTGTTGTTGTTGTTGTTCTCAGCAGAACTAAGGGAACAGGTGTGGCTGCCTAACTGGTCGTCTAGTTCCTAGGGGAAGGGAAGTGGCAAGTTCCTAGGCAACTTCTGGTCCTCATCTCCTTGGTTAATGCCCCAAGAAGAAGCAAAGATGGGCCGCCCTCCCCACCAGTATGAAGAGATGGAATATGAGTCAGATGTAGTGTGAGTATAGATGTGGGTTCTATCCTGCTTGGCCCTTCCTGGCTTGCTGACTTTAGGCAGTTCCCTTCCCTCCTCTGCTAGTTTCCTTTTTTGTAAAACAAGAAAGTTAGAATCCCTGATATAACATGTTTCTCCAAACTCTACAACTTAGGGCTTTGGTGTTCATTTACAGAAGTGCTTGCCCAGCCAGGCAAGCTGTCAGTTCTACCAGGCAGATTTGGAAATGCTTCCCAAAGGAGATGGTGTGCACCTTGAATGGTGGTGGAGAAATATCTTGGAGAATAAGCAGGGCTTGGCATTCTAGTCAGAGAGCACATGCTGAGAGTGAGTGGGAAGAGGGTCTGGGAAGGAATTCAGAAGAAAGACTGGGTTGGGAAGCAGAGGGAAAAAGAGGAGAGTGAAGTAGAGAAGGCACCATAGCAAAATGCTCTAGGTCCTGGGGAGGCATCCTGGACTGTCCCACAGCAAAAGAAATGTACAGTTACTGATGGACATTGAGAAGGAGAGGTCAAAGGGGCCTTAAATCCAAGGGCAGAAGGGAGGCAGTGGGGGGACTCAAGCAGGACCCCAGGAACATGGGCTCTGTAAGTTCCTACTCAGCATGACCTCAAGCAAGAGACTTCTCTTCAGGCCTCCATTTCCTTTCCTATACAATGAAGCAGATGACACTCTTCCCAACTCAGGAGCTATTGTGATGAGCAGATGAGATCACGCAGGTGGTGGAGAGCATATTATCTGGCTGTTGTGAACTTTTAACAAATGGTTGCTATTTTTATGACTTAGCCAGAAGGAGCTCGTAAGAATAAAGGGGGATAATGGGGGCCAACCCTGGAGGCTTAAGAAGAGATGTAGGGGGTCCTTGCATGGCAGGCTTCCTAGATTTAGTGGTGGAAATGTTCCCTAAGGGACAGAAGCAGATAGTGCAATAGGTGCTTAAGATTCGGAGATCCTGGAGGTCAGAAGAGAGAACAGCAGCAGTGACAAAGACTGAATTTCCTGCCAGCCAGTGTTTGGGGACAGGAATAGTGGTGAAGTTAGATTTATTTTTATTAAAGAGAATAAAACAGTGTGAATGTCTCACACACCTGAATTTGTGGAGTAGGATTCGTGCCTTTATATCTGCTATTCCAATACATGGTGTGATTTGTGTAAAGACAGAAAAAAATGAATCCAGAACTAATGAACTTCAGGGAGGAGGAATAGAATTTCAATGTGAATTTCATTTAAGAAAAGATGAGAAAGATAAATTGTTACACATAACTACATGGACCACTTACCTCTCACTTTCATACACGATCCTTGGGGCCTCTGGTTTGGAAAGTCAGAACTTTGAAGGAACAGATTTTTTTTTTCACTACAGCAAGAGGCTGGGCTGTCTTCAAACTGTTTGCCTTCAGAATGGAGGTAATATGTCCCCAGTCTCCAGGCTCACCTGGGCAGTCTCCCCCACCCACCTATGCTATGTTCACCTCCCTCATCCCCAGTGCTACCTTAATTACCCTGAACCTTGGGGGACAAACACACCAACCACATAAGCTCTCCAGGGGAGGATCTGAGCCTATGAGTTCAAAGGTCAAGATATCACAGTGAAACCCCGAAAGCCGGATCATAGACAACAGCTGGGGGATGAGAAATAAGCTTGAGTTGAAGCTTCCTTTATGGGAAGCTGAAAATGGTGCAATTTCTGTAGGGAAGGAGGGAACCGCAGTGTGGAGGGAGAGAGAAGCAGATAAGGACAAAGGAAAGGTTACTTCCCATGGGGAGCGGGGGAGCGAGGTCTGTGGATAAAGAACAGAACTAACACGGGGCCTGAGAAGCCAGATAAACCAAAGCATGACTTTAGTAACAGGCACCCCTGATGGAGCATCCCCTAGGGACCAAGGGAACACGCAGAGCCTTTGTCCTAGGAGGTCACCTCTGCTTGATGGTTTCCAGGCTGTTCTCCAAAGAGTCCTGGAGCTCTTGGTAGGTGTCCCAGAGGCGCTTGTGAAAGTAGGGGTGAAAGGAGAGGGTAAGCTGCTAGGGGGCAGTGGGGAAGATGAGAGGGTAGAAGGGGCCCTCGGCCTTCTGATTTGCTTCAACAAAGCTGCTGCAATCTTATCTTTTTAGTATATTGTGATTTTTAATATATTTTATCTGGGGAAAAAAGTTCCCCCACTTTTTTTTTTTTAAGAAAAAGGTTTTAAAATTAGTCTGGTGATATGGACATATGATAAAACCCAGGAAAAGTGATTTTTCTTCAGTTATTTCAAGGCAGCTGGCAAGCTGACTCTCCAAGGAAAATAGCCATCAGCCAAAGCCAGGAGCACCCCTGGCTGCTGTGTTTAGCTCAGAGAACACCACTGAGGAGCCAAGGTGAGGCAGTGCAGTTGGAAGGGACTCTGGGGGCTGCTGGCTCCTGTCCATAGCAGGCCTAGGCCTTTCTTGCTGGACAGAAAGGAAGAAATGACACCAGAGAGGTGGACGTGACTCCCTACGGCTGAGTCTTTGCTTCTACCCTGGGGAATTCCCAAAGCTCTCATCTGTTTGAGATACTTCATTAAATGCCTTGTGTGAATTTCTCCAGCCTCATCCCCTACTTTCTTCCTTGCACTTGACACTCCGGTAGCACCAAACTGTTGATAGTTCCCTCAGCTCCACAATGACGTTTAAAGATTAATTTTTTCATTAACTTACTTGTTCACTTCCTTGTTTGCGTCTGGTCTCTACCTGAAATTTCTTTTTCTCCTCTCTGCCAGTTTATCCCAGTTCAGACTTCGCCTCTTCCAAGCGGCTCTCCATTTTCCCTTGGGTAATATTAATCGTTTGCTCTTGGGGTCCCATTCTTTTGTCTTAAACTAAATCCTATTTTGAATTTATTACCCAACTATAAAGAGAAAGCTCTATGTTCCTTAAAATGTAGGTAAAGTTAATTTATCCTCACTTTCCATGATCTGTAGAAAGTTGAAGCCTTTCCTAAGATGTTTGTTAATTAGTGGGGGCTTGGGGAGAGAAGTGAATTGTGAAATTACAATTACTCTAGTTTCAGGCTTCAACATCTCCTTAATTTATGCCATTTATGTATATTCTAATTATCTTGTGCATGCAATTTTTAGTTTAAGGATGTTGATCAAAGCTTGGAACTTACCCTTCCCTGATTTCTAAAAGATATAAGATAAAGAAAAGAGAAATCTAATCTACAATGGCAGAAAGCAGATCAGTGGATTTGTGGGGCCAGAGGTGGTAGGAATTTTCTGGGTAGAGTTACAAAGAAACTTTTTGGGATCATGGAAATGGCCTATATCTTGACCATGGTAATGATTATAGAGCCATATATATTTATCAAAACTCATCAAAGAGTATACTTAAAGTGTATGCATTTTGTTGCACGTAAATTATACCTCAATAAAGTTCATTTTTAAAGTATCTTCCAGAGAGGCTTCCTTGACTTCCTCAACAGATTTAAGCACTACCTCCTTAGAACTTCCATTGGTCCCTATGTCATTATTGTAGTATGAATCATACTGCGATGATTGTCTGTTTAGCTGTTTGCTCTCCCTCTATCCTATAATTATGCCTCTGACAGTCAAGAACTATATTGCATTCAACCATTGTATTCACAAGAGCTGGCACAGTGCTCAATCCATAGTAGGCACTCTATATGAGTGAATGGAAGAAAGACTGAAACACACTCAAGACAATGTCCTGAGAGCTTCTGAAAGTTAAGAGGCTCCAAGCATCAGAATGAAGGAATAAAGGTGGTGCCTAGTATCCTAAGAAAGAAGCTGGGCTCAGACTGCTGAAGACTGAGAAGCACAAAAGTCTTCCAGCAGTCTGAGCCCAGCTTCTTAGGATACTAGGCATCACTTTCAATCCTCTTTTGCCTCTTCTCGGATATTCCAGTTCATAGAGCCCATGTGTGCATGTGTGAACCCATGAGTTTGTACATGTGTATGTGTGTGTTCTTTTGCATTATGTATAAATGTGATTGCATGTCTATATATAAAATGTAATTTTGAGAGTGTCCCTAATACATCTCTACAATTATTCCAAATGTCAAGATAGGTTCCAAGGCATTCCTAGTGATTTTGGCTCTGTAGTCTCTGCTAGAATTGCCTTTACCAGCCAAGGAAGGGATACTGGACACAAGGAAAGATTGCTGGCTTCGTTCCCATATTTGGCTCTCCAAGAGACTTCCACAGGCTAGTATGAGATTGGGGGAAAAATGGGAATGGGGAAATAGCTAGAAAACAGGAGAATATCTAGTATACTTTTATAACCTGAATCCATGCATGCATTTTTGGCTTCAGCTTGCTTGTCCAAAGGCAATTCCTCATAATATAGGCTGGGACCAGATTTTGGTCACACTAAGCAATGAAATGAAGATGTAATCACTTGTGTTTGCTTTCATTTATACCCAAAGTTGTTAGATGGATGGCATGTGAATAGAGCAATCTTTCTGGGCCTGCTTTCTCACCACCCTTAGATATGACCACTGAACTCCCTGTGGTTTGTGCTGGTTGCTCTCACATTTCTACCAGCTTGGGGGACATCTGCCAATCACAGTTCACTGGGCACAACAGAAGTGAGGTGGGAGAATCTCCCTGTACATGCCAATGCAGTTAGCTTCCTGACAGTGCCTTCACCCATCCATTCAATTCAATCGTCCATTTATTCTTTAATTTATTTATTCACCTAATGGCCTGAGGACCTCTGAACTTACAGCCTGAGGACCCAAGGCCTTGAGTGACAGAGTTGTATGACAAAGCAGGAGATTTCCATAGTCAAATGTAAGGGTGAAACCTGAAGGATTTAAAAATATGTCTTTGTGACAAGTTGGGAAATACTGAATTGAGGAGTAGGTGGGGCCATGGCAGGGGATTGTATCCATTAGGGTCCAGGCAAGAAAAGAGAAAAGTTACTCTAGGTGTTTTAAATGTAAGAGATTTAATGTAGGAGTTGGTTGCAAATATTTAAAGCGTTAAAGAGCAAAAGAAGGATACAGAGTCAATCCAGACATCACTATCCTCAGGAAGCAGCTACCACTCCTAGGCATGTGTGTAGTAGGAAGGGGTGGGATGATAGTCAGAGATGAGGGACATGGAGAAGAGCCCACTGCCCCCCACCCCTGTGACTGGTTCTTGGGCATGTGGGGTAGGAGTGGCTCGTGGCTAGACCTTGGACCTCTGAGAGGTGGAAGACAGTGGATGCTTAGACACCAAAGGAGCCTATCCGTGACCAGTTGGGGCTGGTGTCTGAGACACTATAGCTAGGGGGACCCAATGAGGCTGGCCACTGAAGCTATGGCTGTCCTCTTCTGCTGGAGAAAAGTTGACCAGAAGTGCAGACAAGAGGAAATACCTTCTCTCCTCCCACTGCCTTCTGCTCACACCCTAGTGCCTCCCATTGGCAGGGTGTAGCAGGAGGCCAGCTGGCAAGGGAAATTGGGAGTTGATAACTCAGGCCCCAGCATTGCAGAGCAGCACCTGGAAGGGCGAGCTCATAGCTGGGACGCAGTAGGTAAATAACCAGCATGGGCACCCACAGTTGTGGGGTGGTGGCGGGGTGGGGGCATCTTGCTGGCTCCCAAGGGATAAAGTTGTAAGAATTGCAAGGAAGAGCCAGGGAAGTCACTGCCATTCCGCTGCCAGAGAGGGCAATTTCAAATACCTGGCCAGTCTCACAGAGCTCTTGCTCCTCAGGGTTCAGCACAGGCCCAGCCCTTGATCTGGGCTTCAGCTCTGCATACTCAAACTCTAGTCTGTAAATTCACTCTGGGTGATCAGGGCCACACTAACCATGCTGACTGGGATGAACCTGGGAAATGGTTACTGCTGCACCATACAGGAGGGGGTTTTAGCAATAGGACCAGGTATGTTGCCAACCACCTTGCAGCCTCAGATCGCAGCAGCCACACCCTGGAACAGTCAGATTCTCTGACTTGCCATTTCCTGGGCTCTACCATATCAACAGCTTTACATATTGCTGTTTATCTTCCTTTGATCACCTTTCAATCTTGGGGACATTTGGGGGACACTCTGGTCTGTGCACATTTGTAAGCTAACTCCTCATGAGGTGCTACAGAGGACATCTGTGTTTTTGGTTTGGGTGTTTCTTTTTATTCTCCTTATCCTTTATCCCCTTCCTCTATTAGAAAACTGACTTGCTCCCTCCCTCTCTTCCCTCCCCCATAACCCCCTTTCCAGGTAGTTTTGATGAGTCTCAGTACCTTGGTCTCCTCTGATCACTAGGCTGGGTATAGTATCCATTACTCTGACCACAGGGCTTGAGTCAAGGGTAGGGGCATGAAAACCAGGCAGCACCAATTGGTATCGTTCCCTGGAGTTGTAAACAGATAAGGGCTCTCTCTTTCTTTCAGGGTTCCCACACTGGCATGATGAAAGCCTGGAGCTGTCTACGAGCATACAGACCTTAGGGAAAGAGGAGGAAGCCATCGTGTAGCACAAAGTTGAACCTCAAGAGGGCAGGAATGCTGATGATATCATTTGAGTCTCTGGGTCTACTCCGTACTATTCTTCCCAGTTATGTGAATCAACCAAATCCCTTTATTCCTTCACCTAACTTGAGCTGACAAATCTCATTCAATTTATGGCAAGGGAGTGACATTTAATAACCCGGTTCTTAGATTCTGGAAATGATTCTTATTTAGTGCCAATACTCCCGTATGGGTGAACACATATCTATTTTTGAGAAATCAATACACATTTGTATGCCAAGTCCAAATTTTGAACTTTTCTTTTAACATCAGATATGGATTTTGGCCACACTAAGCAATGGAACTAAGATATAATCACTTGTGTTTGCTTTCATTTATACCCAAAGTTGTTAGATGGATGGCATGTGAATAGAGCAATCTTTCTGGGCCTGCTTTCTCACCACCCTTAGATGTGACCACTGAACTCCCTGTGGTTTGTGCTGGTTGCTCTCACATTTCTACCAGCTTGGGGGACATCTGCCAATCACAGTTCACTGGGCACAACAGAAGTGAGGTGGGGAGAATCTCTCTGCACATGCCAGTGCAGTTATCTTCCTAACAGTGCCTTCACCCATCCATTCAATTCAATCATCCATTTATTTATCAGTTGTTTTTTGAGTGCAGACCCAGAGACAGTACTTGGTATTGGGGACACAAGTGAGACACATGCCTGTCCTAACTAAGCTTATGGCCCAATGCAGAAAGCAGACCAGGCAAGTTCACTAGAGTGGAGTGTTGCTGGGATGGAGGAAGTGCTGGGTGCTAAGGAAAATGTAGAGGAGGCACCTAGCTCAGCTTTCCCAAGGAATGGTGAGTGGGAGCTGGCCAGACAGAGGTGGCAGAGTGAGGAGGCCATGGAGCCAGTGGAGGAGGAACAGGTCACAGCTAACAGATGACAGTTCTTGGTAGAGCAAACATCAGGTATAAAGACTTGGAGCTGAGACGTTTGTTTATTTATTTATTTAGAGATGGAGTCTCGCTCTGTCACCCAGGTTGGAGTGCAGTGGCGTGATCTCGGCTCACTGCAACCACTGCCTCCCGGGCCCAAGTGATTCTCCTGCCTCAGCCTCCCAAGTAGCTGGGACTACAGGCACCTGCCACCATGCCTGGCCAATTTTTTGTAATTTTAGTAGAGATGGAGTTTCACCGTGTTGGCTAGAATGGTCTTGATCTCCTGACCCGGTGATCCGCCCGCCTCAGCCTCCCAGAGCTGAGAGGAACAAAGAGAATCTCAGTCTGGCTGAAGTTTTCAGCATGAAGGGACAGAGATAAGACTATCGCAGCTCATTTTTCCCTGTTGAAATGAGCAGTTATGGCAGTTCTTCCGTGGCACCAAGCTTGAGAAGTCTGCACCTTTTCCAGTCTTCATGGCAGCTATGGAGATGCAGGGAGCCCTGCTCACTAGCGGAATAAGAAAATTGATGCCTTCAATTCAACTCCATCCAGTCTGTAGCATTAATCCTCTCTTCCCCTCTCTTCCTGTGGAAAAGCTTACTGGTTCACCTATTTGGAAGGAGTCCTAAGGACAGGGAGGGTAAAGGAATGTTAGCAGGAAAGCTGCAGGAAGTTAGAGAAAGTCTATGGCCAGTTTCCGGTAGAAAAAAAAATCTCCCCCTTCTCCCTTGGGCAGTAAAGAAGAGAATTAAATGAGAGTGTCAAAACAGTTTGCTGATGTGCAAACAGTTTACTAGACCTTGGTCAAGGTCTAATATTTTTTTAAGAATGAAGGCTTTGGAATTAGACCTTTTTTGGGTTTGGATCTCAGCTCTTCCTTTTGATTGGCTGTGGAACTGTGGGTGATGTTTAATCTCTTTGAGCTTTCAGTTCATGATGAAACAGGACCATGTGGAGATTAAAGAATCAAATGTAGTACCCAATACACAGTAGGTGTTCAGTAAGTTACAGATATTATTACTTTTCTGTGATATAGATGGCAAATTTTTGTCAGGAATAAATACTTTCATCCATGTAAAGTGATTGGCCTATGCGAAGCACATGTGTTTACTGTTACTATTGTTAGCTGTTATCAGAGATAGCTGTGTATGGAGAATTCCTGAAACCTCCAATCCTACTGTGAAAACTAGAGTCAGGAAACAGACTTTGACACATAGACCAAAAACAGAGGTGGCAGGTTCATCTCATGTACCAACTGGGCAGTTGGCAATGAGTGCCTAGAATGTGCCTGAGGCACAATTCTGAGAGCTATCTGGCTTGGTAGGGAAGATTATGCTATGATCTATTAGTGAGATGTCCGTTCTGGGTGGCAAAGAGAGTCATGTCAGCATGTGTGCTATAGATTTGCCTTCTTTAGACTGAAGCTTCATTCTAGACAGTCAATTTGGGAGCCAGTAACAAAGGGCTGAGACTGGCCTTGTCCACTTGTGCGAGTCTCCACTTGCTCCATGTTTTACTCCTAGCACAAAGTTGAGACATGGCCAGAGCCCAAACCCAGCTGCCTTTTCCCCAAGAAACTTTTGCTGGCATTAATCAAGACCTGTAAATCCACCATGTGGATGACACAGGCTGTGTGCCCAGCCCAGACTCTGCGAGCGACAGAAGAGGAGGGAGTTGCTTAGTGACATGACACAAAGGGTGTCTTTGATTCATCACCCAGCCCCAGCCCCAAGCCCCTGGCCAGCAGCGAGGAACGGCTGCAAATGAGCAATAGAACTCCTTTACAAATGTCACTTTGCTGTAAAATGTAAATGTTTAACATTTAGACACGAACGCTGACTCCCAAAATGCCTAGTGCTGGGTGGCTTTTATTCATTCTCTTAGGGATTCTTTGTCCTCCCATGGTGAGAGATCTCACTGCATGATTTACACCCGTGTGCTTGTTAAATTGCTGGCATGTCTTGCCCCAGATAGGGCAGCAAAGGAGCAGAGATTTGCAGGGGACTTTATGTCTTTCCTGTTAATGTAGAGTATTAAATATACAGTGCAATTCCATCCCCAGCCACTGCTCAGAGGTGCTATGAACTCTGAACAGAGGAGATTTCATTTTATTTCCAATTATCCTGGACTTCAAAATATAAGATTGTGTCATTGAAGGTCGAGAAAGACCAAAAACAGTGATAAAATATATTCCCTGGGAGTTCTCTCTTCTAGACCTGCTCATCAGCTAATTCTGTCTTAGCGGTCTGGGACTAAGGGGCTCCAGGTACATCAGGGATATGGGTGATTGTTCTTGGGGCTAAATTCCTTTTCTCCCAATACAATTCTTTTTTTTTTTTTTTTTTTTTTTTTCCGAGACTCGCGCTGTCACCCAGGCTGGAGTGCAGTGGTCGGATCTTGGCTCACTGCAAGCTCCGCCTCCCGGGTTTACGCCATTCTCCTGCCTCAGCCTCCCGAGTAGCTGGGACTACAGGTGCCCGCCACCACTCCCGGCTAGTTTTTTTTGTATTTTTTAGTAGAGACGGGGTTTCACCGTGTTAGCCAGGATGGTCTCGATCTCCTGACCTTGTGATCCGCCCGTCTCGGCCTCCCAAAGTGCTGGGATTACAGGCTTGAGCCACCGCGCCCAGCCTTCTCCCAATACAATTCTAATGAGGGTAAGCCGTGTAGCCACTCTCGGCCTCCTGATGATTGGCCTTTGGATAAAGATGGACCTAGCATAAAAAGTAAGTCAAAGTTCAGACATCTGGCAAGACTCAGAACCAGGCAAGGATGGCAATAGGGTCGAGGCAAGGAAGGCAATAGGGTCACAGGAATCACTGGGCATAGGGGCAGGAAGATCTAGATGGCAGTTTCACCCAACTTCCGTTTCCTCTAGAACGTATTGTTTGTTGAATTTTTCTTTGCACCCACCATCCACACTTGGTGCTTCCCACAGTTTTGATCACAGTAGGCATTTAATGCCTATTTGTTTAATTAATTAAATAAGTAATGAGTCACTGGCAAGTCTAGCACTGGCCAAAGAGATTATGTCTAAAGTTCCAATGGCTGAATTTTACAACTTCTGACAAATCTCTTAACCTCTCTGTATGAGATTTTATGTTATTCCTGTCACATTCTCTGGAAGTAACTGGGATATAAAGAGATTATTATTAATTTACCAATAAGAAACAGAGACTCAGACAGGCTACAGGTTTTTCTTGATATCATGTTGAGTTAGTAATAAAGTCAAAATGAAAATTCTGCTTTTTGATTCTCATTCAATTTTTTTTTTTTTTTTTTTTTTTTTTTGCAGTTCACCATACTGAATATTCACACCTTGCACCATGAACCCAGGTAAGGCACCTATGTATGATCATCCAGGCCAGGACCAGGGTGAGGTAAGTGAGGAGCTGAAGGTATTTGCAAAACTGTGAGAATGGTGTCTCCTTCAATGTTGTGTCTTGGATGCCTTGCTCACGTCACCTTTATCCCAGCCTTGGGGATCTCACATGTGGAAGCATGGATGAAAGGGTAGTGCTTAAGAAAAGAAATCTGCAGGTGCGCTTCAAAGAGTTTATTTTCTTCAGGCCTAGTACTTGGAAGTCTGGGCTCTCAGAACAGAAAGCTGGAAAGGAATTGCTTTTTCAGAGATGTCAAAATAGCAAAGAAACATGCATTTAAACACCAACCCAGGATGAGTCCGGGGGCTCTCTTCTCATCCTTCCTCAACAGGGTGACTGGTGACACTTGCCAGTAGCTTTTGATCAAATCTGCTCCCATCAGAAGGTAGGAGGACCAGAGGACTTGGAAATTCCTGCATGACTGATTGGTATTGGTTTATTACCATGCAGGGTCTTTGTATTAGGATGCTTTTGATCGCAGTGTGTTAGAAACATATCTCAAACGATCTTAGGCACAAATGGGAATGTATTGGATGCATACTGAAAAATATACTATAGATGGAAAGAGATGTCAGAAATCATTGGAATTAAGGAATTAAATGACCTAAGAGTTTTTTAAAAAAAAATCTCTAGCCTCCATTTCTTTTCCCTCATTTGTAAGAAAGGGGTTTCCTTGGCATTGAGGAAAATAGAGTCACTAAAAGTTATCAAGCCTCATGTCCTAGACCCTGCCATCAGTGAAGAAGTAATCTTCTTCCCTTACTTGCAGTTTTTAAAACTCCACAGAAAGACTCTGATTAGTCTAGTTTGGTCAGGTGCTCCCTTCTGTATCTACTATTGGGCTCAAAATCGTGGTCATATAGAACCAATAGAGCCTCTGGGCCACTTCTGTCTATACAAGCTCTCACCAAGAGTGAGATCCTTGTGAGCTGGGCAACCAACTCAATCTAGCAATTTTCTCAGCCATATTCATGATCAGCAATGGTGCAATACTGGACATTCTACTTTGGAAATCTGGCCCAATGAGGCGTGCAGAACCAAAGCAGGCGGAGGGAGTTACCTATAGGAAGCCCATGTTTTGTACAGCCTATGTAAATAATATGAAGCTCTGAGTTATTTCTAGGAATGATGTGAAATTCAGCAATTCTCCTAGGAGTTTCTTGGCTCTAAAACCTAGTACCTCCTTGGGCTATCCCCTAGAGATTTCCATCTCCCCAACAAATTGACAGTACTAGTTTTGGTGTCAATGAAATTCTTCCTTCCCTGAGCTGAAGTTCTTTTTGTTGTTTTCAAGGAAAATCACAATCTGGCCCAACCCAAAAGCACCACAGGGAACTCTGAGTTGTATTTCTACTGTTTCTTGCTTCGATATATTTTCGTTAAAACCAGAAGGTCGAAAAAATTAAGAACATGTTCTCTAAAAATTGGATTCCTGGAGTTCAGTGGGTGGAAAGATATAAACCCCTCTTTGAGAAACTTTTTCAATGAATCCAGAGAAGGGATATTAGAGGTAGTATAATTTGTTGGAAATAGCACAGATTTATTTTTTAAAGTTATTTAAATTTTAAAAGCAGACATATCTCTAAGCAAACTTGGGTAAAAGAGAATTTCACCAGTAATTCTTCCACAATAATATTGTTTTTGTGTTGACTCCTCCAGGCTTTCATATAAATGGTTGTACATGGCATACATGTGATCTATGTGATAGGGAGCATGAAATGATTGTACTATTATGCCAGCAAGCTCCTACTACCAATATGTTGTAGTATTACACAGAACGTATAATGGAAAGCCATCGCTAGGTTGAAACTTAATAAGGAAGTTATACTTCTTATCAAAGGAGTTTAGATATTTCCTCTGTCTAGAAACACTTATCAAGACCAAGGGGAATATAGTTGTATAAACAGTGCCTGGGGCAGAGAGAAAAAGCCATTCTTAGGATAGCAAATAAAACAAGCACCCCATATTTTATAGATGATTTTATAGAGAAACCAAGTGTTCCAGGTGAATCAGCTGGTTCTTAAAGACTCCACTTTGAAAACGGTTTAAGTGATGACTAAGTAATGACTAGAACTTTAATAAGAAACAACCCTACAGAGTTAGACATTGCTGCTGAGCAATATGGGATATACAAAAAAGGACCTGCATAACATGGAAGAAGCAGCATTTAGATGAGGTCATACAGACTCTGTTCCATTATTTACATGAAGTTTTTTTCAGCTTTTATTTTAGATATAGAGGGTATATGTGCAGGATTATTACATGGGCATATCGCACCCAGGTAGTGAGCATAGTACCTAATAGGTGGTTTTCCAGCCCACTCCCCACTCCCTATCTCCCCTCTCTAGCAGTCCACAGTGTCCATTGTTCCTGTGTTTATGTTCATGTGTGCTTGAACATTTAGCTCCCACTTATAAGTGAGAATGTGCAGTATTTAGTTTTCTGTTCCTGCATTAATTCACTTTGGATTTTGGCCTCCAGCTCCATCCATGTTGCTGCAAAGGATATTATTTCATTCTTTTTTATGGCTACATAGTACACCATGGTGTATATCACTTTCTTTATCCGATCCACTGTTGATGGGCACCTGGGTTGATTCCATGTCTTTGTTATTGTGAACCCCACAGCAGTGAACATATATGTGTCCTTCTGGTGTAATGATCTATTGTCCTTTGGGTATATACTAAGTTACAGAATTGCTGGGTTGAATAGTAGCTCTGTTTTAAATTCTTTGCAAATTCTCCACACTGCTTTTCACAGTGGTTGAACTAATTTACATTCCATTACAGTGTATAAGCATTCCCTTTTCTCTGAAGTCTCATCAGCATCAGTTATTTTTTGACTTTTTAATAATAATCATTCTGACTAGTGTGAGATGGCATCTCATAGTGGCTTTGATTGGCATTTCTGTGATTATTAGTGATGAGCATTTTTCTCATGTTTGTTGGCTGCTTGTATGTCTTCTTTTGAGAAGTGTCTATTCATATCCTTTGTTCATTTTTTAATGGGGTTATTTGCCTTCTGCTTTTTGATTTGTTTAAGTTCCTTATGGATTCTACATATTAGACATTTGTCAGATGCATAGTTTGCAAATATCTTCTCCCAGTCTGTAGATTGTCAGTTTACTCTGTTGATGGTTTTTTTTTAAAGCTAAAGATGGAAGCTCTTTAGTTTAATTAGGTCCCACTTGTCATTTTTTGATTTTGTTGCAACTTTTTTGGGGGACTTAGCCAAAAATTATTTGTCAATGCTGATGTTGAGAAGGGTGTTTCCTACGTTTTCTTCCGGGATTTTTATAGTTTAAGGTCTTACATTTAAAGGAACTAGAAAAAAGGAACAAACCAACCTCAAGTTAGCAGAATAAAAGACATAACTAAAATTGGCGGAGAACTTAATGAAATTGAGATGCAAAAATCCATATAAAAGATCAATAAAGCCAGAAGTTGGTTCTTAAAAAAACAATATTGATAGACTATTAGCTAGATTAACAAAGAAAAAAATAAGAGTATCCAAATAAATACAATCAGAAATGACAAAAATGACGTTACAACAGATCCCACAGAAATACAAAAGATCCTCAGAGAATATTATGAACAACTCTATGCAAACAAATTAGAAAATCTAGAGAAAATTGATATACATTCTTGAAAACACATAATCTCCCAAGATTGAATTGGGAAGGGACTGAAAACCTGAATAGACCAATATTGAGCTCTGAAATTGAATCAGTAATAATAATTAAATTAAAAACCTACTAACTAAAAAAATCTTCTGGACTAAATGGAGTCACAGCCAAATTCTACCGGATGTACAAAGAAGAACTGGTACCAATTCTACTAAAACTATTCCAAAAATTGAGGAGGAGGCATTCCTTCCTAACTCATTATATGAAGCCAGCATCACCCTAATATCAAAATCAACAAAGGAAGAAATCTTCAGGCCAATATCCCTGATGGACACAGATGCAGAAATCCTAAACAAAATATTAGCAAATCAAATCCAGCAGCACATCAAAAAGCTGATCCACCATCATCAAGTAACTTTATTCCTGGTAATATGGTGTGTCTCTGTGTCCTCACCGAAATCTCATCTTGAGTTATAATTCCCATAATCCCCACATGTGGAAGGAGGGACCTGATAGGAGGTGATTGGATCATGGGGGCAGTTTCCACCATGGTGTTCTTGTGATAGTGAGTGAGTTCTCAAGAGATCTGATGGTTTTATATGTTTGACAGTTCCTCCTTCACACACACTCCTACAGAGGGGTGATAAGGTTTGGCTCTGTGTCCCCACCCAAATCTCATCTTGAATTGTAATCCCCACCTGTGGAGGGAGGGGCCCGTAATCCCCATGTGTTGAGGGCGGCAGGTTGGATCATGGGGCAGGTTCCCCCATAGTGAGTGAGTTCTCACAAGAGCTGATGGTTTTATAAGTGGTAGTTTCCCCAGTTCTTTGCCCTCCTGCCACCTTGTGAAGAAGGTGCCTGTTCCCCTTCCACCATGATTGTAAGTTTTCTGAGGCTTTGCCAGCCATGCATAATGGTGAGTCAATTATACTTCTTTGCATTATAAATTATCCAGTCTTGGGCAGTTCTTTATAGCAGTGTGAAAATGGACTAATACACCTAGGATGTAAGGTTGGTTCAACATATACAAATCAATAAATGTAATTCACCACATAAACAGAATTAAGTGCAAAAAATGACATGATCATCTCAATCAATTCAGTAAAAGCTTTCAATAAAATCCAACATCTGTTAATGATAAAAACCATCAACACACTAGGTATTAAAGGAACATATCTCAAAATAATAAGAGCCACTATGACAAACCTACAGTCAACATCACAGTGAACAGGCAAAAACTGGAATCATTCCCCTTGAGAATGGAAACAAGGCAAGAATATGCAGCATAGTACTGGAAGTCCTAACCACAGCAGTCAGGCAAGAGAAAGAAATAAAAAGTACTAAAATAAGAAAATAAGTCAAACTATCTCTCTTCACTGACAATATGATTCTATACTTACAAAACCCTGAAGACTCCACCAAAAAGCAACTAGAACTGATAAACAATTTTAGCATGGTTTCATGATACAAAATCAATGTATAAAAATCAGTAGCATTTTTACACACGAATAATGTCCAGGTTGAGAGTCAAATCAAGAGTACAATTCCATTTACAATAGGCAGCAATTCAAAGAAAATGAAATACTTAGGACTATAGCTAACTAAGGAGGTGAAAGTTCTCTACAAGGAGAACTACAAAACACTGCTGAAAGGAATCATAGATAACACAAATAAATGGAAAAACATCCCATGCTCATGGATTGGAAGAAGCAATATTGTTAAAATGGCCATCCTGTCCAAAGTAATTTATGGCTTCAATGCTATTTCTATCAAACAACCAAAGACATTCTTCACAGAATTAGATACAAATGTTCTAAAATTCATATGGAACCAAAAAAGAGCCTAAATAGCCAAAAAAAAAAAAAAAAAAAAAAAAAAAAAAAAAAAATCCTAAGCAAAAGAATAAAGCCAGAGGCATCACATTACCTGGCTTCAAATTATATTATAAGGCTACCGTAACTAAAACAGCATGGTACTGGTACAAAAACAGAGACATCATTCAATGGAACAGAATACAAAATTCAGAAATCCACACATTTACAACCATCTGATCTTTGACAAGACTGACAAAAACAAGCAATTGGAAAAGGAAGCCCTACTCAATAAATGATGCTGGGATAATTGGCTAGCCATATTCAGAAGAATGAAACTAGACCTTTACCTTTCACCATACACATGACAGTTCTGAAGAGGAATTGGAAGCTTACAGCTTTGTAGTATGTATGTATTTATTATAAGTAATTTGGGTTTAGAATTTCAACAATTCCTTTCATAATCTTAATAAAGTCATTTGGTAAAGAACTCTTCTGGCATTATCACATTCCTAATTTATGTTTACTCTATTAGGGCATCAAAACCAGATATACAGCAATGTGCACTGTACTCACCCTGACAATACTGGCATTTTAATGTGGTGAGCTACATGTTATGTTCTGCCAGGCTAGGCAAGAGGACACATGGACTTTTTCCTAGCATTTACCTTAGGATATAACTATCTGAAGTCCATAATCCTTAAAAATCTGTTGTACTAAACCCTACAGACATCTCAGCTACCTATGTTTCTTTGCATCACAAATTTCTACTATCTACTTATTGATTAGACATGAGAGGTGGGCCAAGAAAATGTGAATTTCAGAATGATGATATGTGTGTCACCAGCTATGGAGAGATGAGGAATAAAGAATTACAACCATCTGGAGTCAGATCTGTCTCCAGTTGGAAAGCTGGAGCATCTGTTGGTGCTGGAATGTCCAATACAACTTCTTCACTGGCATGCCAAGTGTCTGATCTATGGTGGCTGGAACAGCTGGGCTAGTCAGGATCTCTTTCTCCACATGGCTTGTGCAAGTGGCTAACATGGGCTTCTGCACAGCATGGTGGTCTCAGTGTACTTGAACTTCTGCAGATAGATGGCTTCCTCCAGAGCAAATGTGCCAAGAGGAATGGATCGAAGTTCCAAAGGTTCTTGTGACCTAACCTGAGAAGTCCCAGAATGTCCCTTCTGGCATATTCTTTTGTGCCAGTCAAGCAAGTCCTTAAGGTCAGCACAAATTCAAGGGGAGGTAAATAGGTTCTACCTCTCTATAGAAGAAGTAGCAAATAATTTGTGACCATCTTTAATCTATTGCAATCATATAATGAATGAACTCAAGAAAATATACACGTTCTTTGAGTTTTAGGCCAAGAGTGACAGTACTCTAACCAGCTTTGTTAGCCTCCTCTTGCATTCGCCCCTGAAGCTACCAACAAGGTATGCATGAAGTTCACTCAAAGTCAGAAAGTTAACTTGACTAGCTCAATGAATCTCAGTATTCACTACATAGCAGAATTACCTGGGAAGGTGTCTTAGTCCATTTGCGTTGCTACAAAGGAATATGTGAGGCTGGGTAATTTATAAAGAATATATGTTTATTTGGTTCACAGTCCTGCAGGCTGTACAAGAAGCATGATTTCAACATCTGCTTCTGCTGAGGGCCTCAGACTGCTTCCACTTATGATGAAAGTTTAAAGGGAGCTGGTATGTGCAGATATCACATGGCAAGAAAGGAAGCGTAAGAGAGGGGAGAAGGCTGTCATGCTCTTTTTAACAACCAGTGCTCACAGGAACTAACAAAGAAAGAACTCACTCAATAACTCAAGTGTGACATCAGCCATTCATGACCCACACACCTCTCACTAAGCCCCATCTCCAACATTGGGGATCAAATTTCAACATGAAGTTTGGAGGGTCAACTATCTAAACTATAGCAGAAGGTTTGTGTGTTTTGATTTGATTTGTTTTGTTGTGTTTTTAATATAGATGTCTGGGCATCTCCTCTAGAGAGCCTGTTTCAATTGGTCTGTTGGATTTGGGTAATGTTATTTTTAAGTTTCCCAGATGATTCTCAGCTCAGGGTTGAGATGACTTATGGCTTCTTCTTGGACTCAGGAGGCTGCATAGATGGGTGCTGTGGAGTAAGGAGCACCCACTGGGGTTGTGGTGGGGTGAGAAGTAACTGAACAAGATCTGACAGGTTTGGGAAAGCCTCTTATAACACAATTCACAATTTTCTAACCTGTTTAAAACATACATATGCAATATATTTGTGTGTGCATGCATGTGTGTGTATATATATATATATCTTTATAAAATTCATTATACATGTAATATTTATATATAATTATATATAGTTTATATATATAAATATATACATTATATAAATATATATTATATAAATAATTATATAATATTAAAATATATTTATATATATTTATATACATATAAATATATATAAATATATATAATATTTATATATAAATATATATATAATATATATTATATAAATAATTATATAATATTAAAATATATTTATATTATAAATATAACTTTAATAACTATATGGTATATTAGCTTATAAATTACCTGACTATTCCCATCTTCTCAGATATTTGTGATTGTTATTGTTGAAATAAAACTAATGTTTTTTTTAACACTTAGCCCTTTGCTTCTTTTGAATTATTCTCTGAGGACTCATTTGCCAAGGTAGAAATCTGAGTTTTCAGAACTCTTGGTTCTGATGCTAAATTAACCATGTGACCTTGGTCAAATTATTTTACCTCCTTTGGTTTATAAATTGAAGGGATTGAGATATATGGTCCTTTCTAGATCTAAAATGCTTTGACCTCAGGGGTACATCAGCAGGGCTGCCACATTGCACGATTCCAGGACACCAATAATTGAACAGCTAAGCAGACACATGCAGTTTTAGGAATTTTCCTTCCTAAAAGTCCTACCCTGTAATGTCCATCACATGGCTGAGATGCCTGGGTTTTACTGCAGATTGATGAAATCTCTGGTACAAGAAATACCTACTCAGCTAAGTGACTGATGTTTTTCTTTCAGGCTAGCTAATCTTTTTATTTTTTTCCAGAGGATGATATCTGGGTCCTTATCCTTACCAGTGACCTTCCACTCCCCATTCCCCACCCCTACTCCCTACCCACACCCTCTTAGATTTACCAGTGTTTTAGGAAAAGCCACAGGGACAACAAGGATCCAGAGCAATGCCTTTTAAACTTGAGAAAATGTTCAGAGAGGTCTTTAAAATACAGATTCATAAGCCTCAAAATCAGAGGTTCTGTCTCAATAGGTCTGAGGTGTGGCCTCAGAACTTGCATTCTTTTTTTTTTTTTTTTTTTTTTTGACAGGGTCTTACTTTGTCACCTAGGCTGGAGCACCAAGCTGTCCATTGAGGCGGATGCTACATTTTTAGTATAAGTAGCCTAAAGCAATCTTAATCAGTAAAAAGTGACCTTTCGAATTCATTGTTTGCTTCTATTTCCTACTCATCTGCTCTCCCACTCGGCCTCCAGGTTAGCTATGTATGTAAAATGTCTCAACTTAGTAGGGAAAGTAAGAAAGTGGGATGGCAGCCATTTCCCCGCTCCTGAGGTCAACATGGCCTAATGACTTCAGCAAGCCCAAATATGTACAACAGTATCCAGCCCACTCACACCTGGAGGGGGCCACGCTGGTGGACTCAGTCCAGCCGCCCAGCAATCAGTGATTCTAGCTAATGGCTCCCCGTTGGAGCAGTTTCTTTCCCGAGGTTCCTGCTAATCCTGTTATTTGCAAAGAGCCAAAGCCCCCATAACAGCAGTTTAAAAGCTTGCTTCTGGCTGTATTAAGTTAGACCTTGCAAGGGAGATGAAGGCAGCAGCATCTGACACTGAAGAAATGACTCCAGAGGAAAAGAGCCAATATCCATGGGTCCTCTGTATTGATCTCTTTCTTTGTCTCTGCTGGAACACCCACTTTGCTCTCCTTTGGCTGCTTTAAGTCTATTCCAAACACCACCAGAGAACATATTAATTCCTTTTTAGTCTGAACTGGGGCTGGGAAACTTCCTTACTCAGGGAGAAATCAGGTGTAGTAATTACTATTGATTGCCTTGTATTTATTTTCCACTTCATCCCTTTCCTCCCAAGAATGCTGATATTATCCCATCCCAAGGAATCCTGACTTTATTCCTGTTTCCGCTGTCTTCCATTCAGTCACATGCTTCAAGGGTGGTTGTTCTAAGCTAAGCATGGTGGTCTTATTTCCCATATTAGTGATTGGTTTAGGTATGAGCATGGAACATAATTCTGGCCAATGAGACCTGAAAGGAAGTCCACGGGGGGGCTTCTAGAGATACAGGAGAGATCTCTTCTTCCTTTGTATGTTAACATATCTAGTATGATATCTGGAACTGCTGGAACTATCTTGTGAC